>NW_024519430.1:374521-550842 GCF_017590135.1 Pyrgilauda ruficollis
TCATTATGTATTATCCTGGAATGTCAATGCTACATAGGAAGGGTGTTCATTTTAGTTACCCCCTTAACATGATTAATATAAGCTTATTTATTTTGGAGTCTCAGGATCCTTGTGACTGAAAAATGATCAGAAACAGATGCTTGGATTTCATGTAGAAACAAAGAGCCAAGTGCTGGATTTTCATTTTTCTCCTCTCAGTTGGAACAGTGAGGAGAAAAATCGAAAATATATGCCACAACTCATAAACTCATTAATTTATTTTTTCCCATTTCAGATATATTTTCCAATTGTTTTGCAATTTCTTGACTGAAGAAGAAATGTGGTGTGAAGTTGGGGAGTTCATCCATCTGAATTTTTGTGGTGTTCTGCCAACACACAAAGTTAAGTCCCTGCTGGAATTTTACCTAAACCCCGTATCTGTCTGCCCGAGACATGCAGAATTTAGAACAAGGCAGATAAAAGCTTGCAGAGTCGAATCAGTCACCTAATTAGTGCTGAGCAACATTAATTTAAAATGCGATTTCTGATGGTCTGGTTCACTTCTGCTGTCAAATGCATGGTTATAAAAGAAACCTTCTGAAATGGTAGCTGCTGTAATTCTATCTGACAGCTAACCTCGTCAGTACTGATGATTTGCTGAGGGAAGAAACATGTTTATCTTGAGGAATTTGGTAAGAAGCAGAACTGTTCCCGGTACCCAAATCTTTTCTGTAGCCTTTCTCACACATCAATTTAGTAACGAAGATTGGTTAAAAGAATATTTGTATCTAAGAGAAAGTAGCTAGGAAAAGAGAAGGTTGCTAAAAATACATTGCTTTTTCCCTTCAAGTGGTATGTGGAGAGAACTGAGGAGTTGAGTCTGTGAATTCAGTTACAGAAAATAAGTGGCTGGCAAAAGCAGAGTATAAACCAATAATAGTGGTCACATGTATTAGTTGATTCATACATACCTGGTGAAATGATGTGTGAACTGAAAGTATTTTAAAGAATTCTGGTATTTTTGTCCATGTCTAGCTTGGAGGAAAGGGCATATTGCTCAAGTAAAAAGCACTTTGTATTGAAACACTTGTGGGATAACTAGAGTTAAAAAAGGAAGTAGATTGTTTGTCAGAAAGAAATTTGGGTCATACCCCTTTCCCAGAAAGGTGTTGTTCTTGGAAACACAGGTGTAGGGCAGAACATTACAAACAGACATAGTTTTTCTATAAAGACCATATTTGTCATCACACTGCATTAATGAAGAAACTGGAAAGAGAAAATATCAATGTTTTGTCTGTTTGTGATTCTCTACTTACACAGAACTTTTAAATTTTTAACGTATTTTTCACACTGCTTTTCTAGAATGTCTGGGGCTTTTTTCTTCCTTTTTTAAAAGTACTCTTTTCTGTGTCAGTGTTAGGTGCAGATGCTGGCCTTTTAGAAATCAGCTGTGACACTCTTACTGTAACCACTGGTCTGTTACATAATGAGCTTTTTGAAATAACAACCTTAAAAAAAGAGAGTACATTTAATAGAAGTCTGCAATTTTAAATAACCCACAGAGTAAAAGGGATGGACAAACTGGCACAGGTAGCTCTTTTCAAATGCTGTGGTAGAAGAAGGTCCAGTGTACATTTCCTGTCACTCATCTCTGGATTCCTAGCACTCTTCAGTAATTGGTTTGTTTTTCTTTAAAGCAATAAGATTTGACAAGTATATGGCTTTTTCCTAGCTGTTGCTGTACATCCTCTTGTGTGCACCTAGGATTTGCCTAGGGCCATGAGATCCCATCATGCCATGAGTGATTGATAACTGCTGTAAGATGTATTCTTTCATTACCATGGCAGAAAAACTGTAGCTGATCAAAAGCAGCAGTAGTGGAGGCAGTTACATACTTATTTAAATGATATGCTGCAAGAGACCTTAAAAGTACATGATATGGTTGACTTAAATAACCTCACATTTACAGAACAGCAGTAGGCAGGTAAAGACACTGCAAGAAGACAAAATGTGCCTACTTAATCTATTGTAAAAAAGATCAAGTAAAACTGGTTTATTTTTTCTTACATTTACTCATAGGAGCATAAGGGAATTTCAGTGCTTTTGCAAGAGAAGATGAGCTTGAGGGGGAAGATTATAAGCAGCCTATTAATGGCGGATTTATGTGGTCACTTTATGCATTCTTCTTTAAAAACTGGGGTTTTTTTCAGCTTATAGAATGAGTTTACTTCAATATGAAGAACAGACAAGACAGATTTTCTTTAAGAATGGTGGTTTTTCAAGGTTGAAATTTGAATGAGTTAGTCTCAGTAGCACATGTCAGACCACAGACTGGCCAGTTACACAAGGTGTGTAGAAAGGACACAGGCCTGTTTAGACCAGATTTTAGTAAGACAAGAGTTATGCCCACATGCAAGTATGAAGCTTGATACTGCAGTTTGATGCAGGTTGCCACAGTTAACATTTTTTTTCCAATTTTTTCGCCTCAATTCCTGAATGTGTAACATTTGAAATGGCATTAGGTGTACCAAGTCTACACAGCTGTGTTTCCTACCACTTTTGATGCTGCATTGAGCCTTAAAAAATTGGCATCACATTTAATTATGTTCAGCAAGTGTTGCATCTTCTCTAAGATACTCATGATTAAATTAAGGTGTGAAAAAAGAAAAAATGAAGTCCTAAGCTATTATATATTCTTCACTCCATTTTATGCTTCTCTGTACTATTACTCATTGGCTAAGCTTGAAAAGTTCTCCTCAAACTTGCAATTTCTCTCTTGCTCATTTTTTTTTTTTGTCATTGCATGCTCTGTGTTCCCAAACTCTGTAACCATGAGCCCACATGCTTATTTTCTATTTGCTGCTGCTTCTATTCTGAATTACTTTTTCTCACTTCCTCTCTTACTATGCAGCTCTTCACGTGGCGTTTCTCCTGACCCACTCTGCACACTCCCACCACCTCCTCCTCTCACCACCTTATCTTTGCCTGTGTTCTCACTTCAGCATCCATCCCTCCTCAACCTCCCTCAGTGTCTAGATATCTGCCTATCTCATCTCCAGATAGCTAGATAAATATAGATACATGCATACACATCCTTCTTCATTTCTTCATCTAAGATGGCTTCTCTATTTTTATTTTTCTCCCACAAGTTTTTCTTCCCTGTGTTCTTTCTCCTCCTTCTTCAAGTGGTGGTGGGCTGTGGGGAACTTTGTGCAAGCCCCACGACACAGTGTAGCTGCTTTCTCAGAATGGTTTTGTCACACATATTAGTCGGCACTGGTCTGGGGGGACATGGGGAGGCAGAGGATTAAGAGATCCATGAAAATTTTCATTTTGACTGCATCAAGAGAGTTTCCAATGCTGTTCACTGACAAAGATTTGGAAGAGCTCTGGATCATGAAAGACAGGTATCATGGTGACCTTTTTTTACTGCTTTTGAGAGTCTTGAGAAGAGTTTGCCATGACCTGCATTCAAAAGCTCATTGCTCTATAGCCTGCTGTACTTTGGAAGGGTGGGAGCAATTTCCCCTATCAAAGACAGCTACCTTTATATGTACCTATATAAAGCTTTGTCGGTGCTCAGAGTTAAAATTCTTCCAGGTCATGTTATACCCAACCTATTCAAAATGCCCTTAGGATGGAACAAACCATGTTCCAAAACTGCCAATTGCTCTGTTATCTGCAAAGGGAATTCAGATAATTATCAGGGAGGTACACACTGACATTTGATTAGATGGGTTTTGCTCACTGTTTCTGTACAAAGGAAAGAAAAAAAATTGTGTTGAGTCAGACAAGCAATTTGATGGTTCAGAAAAGGTATTCAGCACTCCCTTTAGCATCACAACTGTCAAGACAAATGGGGAGATAATGCCAAAGTAGAGCAAGACTGTGCCAATGTGTTATCTGATGAGTCTGCTAATAAGGAAGAATTACTCCAAGTCCTGTGTTTTACCAAAAGCTGATGTAAATAATGTGCAGAGCTAAAATTAGCCAGAGGTGTTTAATACTTAATGTCTCAGGTCCTGGTCCTAACTTTGCAATATTAAATCTTTCCAAACTCCCTTGAACTGACATTGGAAATTTTACACTTTTTTATCTCTCTGAAAAGAAATAGTTCCTTGGTTACACCTGAGAATGTCCAAGGGAGCAAAAATTTATCTGAAAAGAGCCAAGCTTGGTTTGAGGCTATTCTGTTGATGCTTGTGGAGGTTTTAACTGTTCTGTCAGAATACACATGCTGGTTGCTGACATCTTACGTGCTTTGGCCAAATTCTTTCTGCTTTTGTAACCTCTTCAATTACTTTAACTGGATACTAAGATGAACAATTAGCTCTTTGTAAGATTAATGTATGCTACAGAGGTATAGTTTTAAAAGATCAGACAATTTTGGAAGTGTTGTCATTTGCTAAACATTTTCTAGTGCTCAGTAATATGGTCTTTTCAAGAAAATCTTATGCATTTTCACCATATGATCAGCTCATGTTACTGATGTAGTATCTGAAGACAGAACTAAAAGATGTCTGCTTTTTCCACAGTGTCAGAATATCTAATAACATATTATCTCCTCACGCAGTTTGCCCTTTTAAAGTATCATGGCTGAAATAATATTACATCTCTTACAATTACTGTATGGAGAATGGTGTTCACTTTATTACATGAAAATTACTTGAAATAACCGAAACTTTTTTTTTTTTAATTTCACTCATGCATAAATTTATGCAACACAACCAGAGCAGCAATTTTCACTATAGAGTTTTGTAGCCCTACTGCAGTGTTTGAGTAAATGGGAGTAATTTCACATTACTGCCCATTTCTAATACTTATAGTACAAAAATAGCCTTGTGTGTTCATTATTAGTAGCCCTTACAAATTTTTGAGTATAAATAAAAAAAACCAAACCAAAACAACACCACAACAAACCTCTAAAACAAATGTTCAAAAGCAAACCAAACAAGATTTAAAAAAAAAAAAAAAGAAAAAAAGAAAAATGCCAAAAGACTCTGAATCTGCTACAGGCAACCATGTTGTAAATAACAGCATTTTCTACAGTTTCTGTAACTTAAGTCATTCTGCTTACAAGTGATCCATGTAATAGTGAACTTTCCAAGAAGGTCCCAGGTTGAAAGACTGGTGCTGTGCCTTCTGCCTGGCTGGGGCTGCGACTGGTCCCTGCCAAGGTCCCCCCTCCTCTCCCCTGCCCAGGGAGCAGACCATGCTTCTCACAGGAACTTCTTCCTCTCTTCAGGTCATGCCTCTTGGGGCAGCACTCCTGTCTGAGACTAATAGGATGCATCTTTCTGATCAGGGACTAATGAAATTAGAAAGCCAGATTTTTTTTTCTTTTTTTTTTTTTTTTTTTTTTTTCAAATGTCCTCATTCCTTTTACTTTAGTAGATGCAAGGGGTTTTCATTTATCACAGTCAGTGCTTTTTATTATCAAACAGACCACAATGCTATAAACCAAGCAACAAAATCATTACCTTTAAACCTCTCTCTACGGACAACTACTGTTAACTCTTTGGAAATTAAATCCAGTCTGATGGACAAATTATGAAGCTCTTTCTATTGCAATTGATAAGAATAGGTTTGAAACTCTGGAAAATAATGTCACATCTTTAAATTACAGTCATTGAGATTATTTGCTCAAACTGGGAGAAAACAAGCTCTAGAGCTTCCTGGTAACTAGACAATATGTTGAATACATGGCTCCTCAATTAGGAACAAAATTTCACTTACTAAATTTCTTAGGCCCTTAAGTGAAGGGCAATGAAGATGAAAACAGCGTGGTTTATTGTGTAATACGCGAAATGGGAAGTTTGCTGATTTTATGTTTTCTAAATTGTCACAGCGTTGGGGCTGTATACCCCCAGCCCAGCAATGGCGACAACAGGGGCGTGACAGATCCCCCTGGCAGACCCTGCAGAAATTCCAGCCACCAGCTGAGGATTCGGCACAGGGAGAAACAGAGAGCAGCACGAGTGTTGGGGTGGAACTGGGGAAACTTTATTAGATGGCAAACTCCCTGACCCCAAGGCCCAACTGCAGGCACTGGCTTATAAACAGGAGCGGTCTTGGGGGAGGCTATAATTTTTAACCAATCGGGAGAACTGGGGGTGGAACACAAGGCGGGGAAATACAATCTGTAAACCAATGGAGAATCTTAAGGGAGGGGAAAGGTTTAAGTAAACCAATGGGATTTCAAAGGATACAAAACTGGCAGGGAAGATTCTGGAGGAAAGGTCAGGCTTGGGGAAGGATTGACATCTGTGGAGCGGAGGAGCAGGGGAGGTTTTTGGGGAAGAAGGGCAGGAATGGGAGGGATTGACAACTTGGCAGGGAGTGGCCAGGCAACAAGCAGAAGAAGTGACAGTTAACTGAGCTGAATGACTGTGAGGGTGCTATTCTAAATTTAGCAACATAAGACACGAAATGGGGAACCTGTGCCATCCAAGAGCAGGGGGAGAAAAACACAGAGGGATTTCAAAACCACAAATTAAGCAGTAAAATATGCCAAATAAAGAAAATAAAAACACACCACAACAGGCAGCTATGTGGATGCTCTGTTCCCTCACATGCTTTCGTGGTCCTTGTCTCAAGGCAGTTGCCGACCACGGCAGCCAGGCCAGGGTGAGTTCCCAGCTGTGCTCCCTGTCTCTGGGGTATTCCTTCACCCAGGCCATCCTGGCACTGGCTTCTCCCCAGAGCAAGGCCTCTAATCCTGCTGGAAGTCATTAGTGACCTGAAGAGCCACTGAGACACTGACAAGTCTATGGGATTGGCAAGGAGTTGCCCAAGTTTGCTGACGGAGTTGGCGGAAGAGCTTGCTAAGCCACTCTCCATCCTTTTTTATTATGAGTCCTGGCCAGTCGCCAAGGTCCCACATGGCTGGAGGTGCCACTGTGACACCCGGTGGAACACAAGGCGGGGAAATACAATCTGTAAACCAATGGAGAATCTTAAGGGAGGGGAAAGGTTTAAGTAAACCAATGGGATTTCAAAGGATACAAAACTGGCAGGGAAGATTCTGGAGGAAAGGTCAGGCTTGGGGAAGGATTGACATCTGTGGAGCGGAGGAGCAGGGGAGGTTTTTGGGGAAGAAGGGCAGGAATGGGAGGGATTGACAACTTGGCAGGGAGTGGCCAGGCAACAAGCAGAAGAAGTGACAGTTAACTGAGCTGAATGACTGTGAGGGTGCTATTCTAAATTTAGCAACATAAGACACGAAATGGGGAACCTGTGCCATCCAAGAGCAGGGGGAGAAAAACACAGAGGGATTTCAAAACCACAAATTAAGCAGTAAAATATGCCAAATAAAGAAAATAAAAACACACCACAACACTAAAATTTACAAAATTATGTTGAGAGGTAGGTTAGCAATAGTTGTTAATTTCAGGAGGAAGCTAAGCTAAGCCCATTTGTTGATATATTGGAAATCAGAGTCTTTTGCAGCTATAGCTTGCTTTAAAAAATAACTTGGGGGAAAAATAGAATGATGAAGTCTTCTGGGTCATATCTCACAAAATGTGCTATTTCACGGAAATCAACAAGTGACCCTGTAATTCTCATAACTGGGAATTACTTTTGCTGCCTACATTGTTGTAGTGTGACTGCAGTGAATGAATACATTTAAGAACTGCCATGAGCCAGTTGAGCCATGGTGTACTAATCCAGGATAACTTCTGTAATTACTTTCAATTTTGTGTAATTGCATAGGAAATATGTAATGTTCATGTAATTTATGTTCATGTATGCTTTCTAGGAGACAGAAGGCTGCAGTAAATGCCAATGTCTGGGAAATCAAGCAGATTTCTAGAAACAATGATGATGGAAAAACACTATCACTAAAAGCAAAGGGAGGTTTTCTTTAGATTACCGTTTGGGGGAATAGCTCAGTATAAAGCGCAAATGAAATAAGGGAAAAAATGCACTTTGACCAGGAATGTTGCACTGTTCTCTCACTTTCTTGTGGCCCACAATAGCATTTTTGTTCCTATGTAGCCTGATGATGGCAATGCAACATGCACTGATCTTTGCTATGCAGGATTGAAAAATCTCTGACTAAAAATTGTGGACCTAGATCTTAGAGTACTACGTTCAGTCCTTGTGTGTTGATGAGATGTTTTGTCTTCTATGTTGCAGTGGAGGATGGATTCAGCTCCTGGCAATGTTTGGAGCTTGTGGCTGAATTGTCTGCTCTTGACTGTACTGCTGTGCAGTGGAAGGGACCCGTTTGAATTTATGGCTAGTGAACCACTGGATGGGAGCTCAGAGGGTCAGGAGTGGGTTCCCAAGCAGGGACAATATGGTATCAGTTCAGCAAGGAGATAATGTCTGATTGGTGCAAATAATACAGTGTGTCTTCCCTTATGTGACTGGCAAGAGGGATATTTGTAAATGTACATCAGTTTTCCTGCTAATAAACACACTAGAAATATCCTAACTCTATCTGTCCTGTTTCCTTTCTTTGTTTTGAGACGAGAGGGAGGATTAGCAGTAAATAATAAGAATGCTGTTTGGAATCACAACATATGGAAGTATTTGCTGAGTGTGACTTCATAGTATTTGTCTTGTTCTCCCACCTCTTGAGAGCTACCCTGTGACCACACCTGGGAGTTGTTTCACTACCCAGATGAATCAACCAAGGCAATGTGGGTCTTTTGAGTCAGGGTGACCTCTTAGGAATTTTTTCTCTCTCCCTCTCTCCAGAGCTCACCGTATGGCCAGGCTATCTCAGCATTTTTGCAGCAAGAGCAGCAGCTTCTGATTTCTCTGCCTGTAGCCAGGCCCACCCTACTGAAAGATTAGGAGGTGAACTATGTCAGAACTTAGGAATTCTCACTGGAGTTGCAGCACATGTACATTTAAATACCTAGGGTTTACCTTTCAAGAAGGCCAATATGCCACTTCTTAAGAACTCTGTCTTGACTTCCCCAGAGAACAAAAATGAAAGACTAATGTCACACACTGAGAAATCAGTTTCTTATGTAATAAGATTCATGACACAAAATGGCACAAAACCTTTATTTTAAAGTGGAGAGGTTTTGCCCTGGGGCAATAATTCAGGAGATGTACTTAATTTTCTGCCATTGTACCTCTACACTGCAAAACAAGTCCCACAGTAAACTTAGGTGTTAGTGAAGATATTTATGAGGCCTGTGATCTTTGCCCCTTGGTAAAAGCTAAGAGGTATATGAAATACGTATCTCCTTTCTTTCTAATTTTCCTCTTCTGTTTTTTATGTTGTTTGGTTGGAGGGAGGGGGGCAGGTTGTTGGGAAGTTTTTGCCTGCGTGACGTTTTTATTTCAAAGACATAGTAAATCTGTGTTAGAAAACTGGTTTTCTACAAGTACACCAAAGGAAGGTGTATTTTGCTTTTTACTTTTGGAGCAATGAAGGCAGAAATTTAAGACTTTTAATTACTCCTCTTCACAGACATTGCACTTCAGCACCCTGCAATTAGGACCCCATCCTACTTCTTTGCTGCTGGCAAATTTGTCCTCTAGATAAATTTTGCATTTATGCTGCTATAGAAAGGCTTAGCAAAGAAAAGGGATGTAAAAAGCACTCTAATTAACTAAATGCAGCTGTAAGGGTAAATCCAGGGATGCTATAGTAAGTGCATTATAGCAGCATGTTATTCAGGTAACAGGGTTTTTTCCTGGGTGGGGCTGATGGTGGCTTTGAAGAGCCCTCCTCAAAAATAAGAGTATGGAGAAATGAAGCAATTAATTTAAAATATGTTACCTAAAGCTTCTACATTGCTTGACTATAATTGGCTTCATGTAAGAACAAGAATATATAACAGGTGGAAATGTCTCAGTAGCACCTGCTTTGGTGTAAATTTATTGCTTATATCTGGATGACAAATAGATACAGACATACAGGTGTTACACAGTTTTTCTATACTCTGGAATGACAGCTCTGGTTCTTTAAGTTGCTCTGAGTGTGCTTTGTTCTTTAACTGACATATTTTTTCTACATTGTGGAGTCATTGTCCACAAATACAACCGCATGACATCACCACATCCCACTTCTGACCTAAACTCTTTTTCAGACCTAGATTAGATATTCATAGTTGAAAGCCACTCTTCACTCTTTATGTCCTGCCTCAACTTTCTTTCTGGCCTCTGTCTTTGAAAGGAGATACAGAGGGTTTCTCAGTGTCTCAAGCAGCAGCAGAGTGCATTTGAGGTTGTCAAACTCCAAAGAGTGCTAAACTTATTCTTCACTAGGAAAATGGTGTGCAAGAGTAGTGCTTGTATTGAAAACTTCCCTGTAAGTACTAGAAAAACGTCTTAGTTGTCCTTCTGATTGTTCTGTTTACTGTTTTCATTTGCATAACATCATTCCCTAGAAAAATGAAAAAACTAGGATTTTTGTCAGTGTTACTGTTTTCAGTGTGGTAAGCTGTTAGACATATCATCTCTCAATCAGTTTTCTTCTTACAATGTGTGTTCAGCAGGGGAAGAAAGATCAGGGAAGTGGGTTTAAACCCTCATTAGCACCAAAACATGTATGTTGTGCACGTTCCAGTGTCCTGTGATTAAAATCAAGGCACATGACTCTGTGGAGATTATAAGATCCTCAGATCTTATGGAGATTATGTTCATTGTTCTTGCTTCCTAAAGCTAAATATCTTTTGCTCCTGAGTCAGTTTGTAGAAATAGTGTAGTTTCCATCAGTCTGAATCACATTTTTTATATAACAAGGGAAAATGTAGACTGTTTAAGGTTGTAATATTTTACAGTCTAAGTCTGTAATTTAAATATGAATTATTTTAGTTTATGTTCTGCCTACCTGATTTATTAATTGATCCCAGACAGGACTGTGAGAGTTGCTGGAATAGTGCAGAATCTTCTCAAAATGCAAAAGTGCTCAGGGGACAGCAACACAGATCATGGGTAGTAGAGTAATAGGGTAAAGAACTGCTGATAGCTCCAGCGGGTGAATGGAAACACCAGAAAGCTGCAGGAGGAAAGGGACAGAGTGGGACAGAGGCTCTAGTATCCTTGAGGCTGCAGTCTGCCTTGTGCACTAACCTTTTGGATGCTTGAGCGTTATAGAAAATGCAATACAAAAACAGGCAAGGACTGTTCAGCCACAGTCATTAATATTTTGTCAGCCATAAGCACCTGGTCTTTTGTGAAGACAGGACGTAGTCCTATACAGATTGTGCTTGCAACAGTTTCTCAAGTCTGTGAGTGTATTCAAAGTTTAACAAGCATTACTGTTGTTTTATTAAAAGCATCTGTTTCCTAACAGAATTCACAAATTGCCATTGCTAACAGGTTTGTTATTAAGTCAGTAGGGGAGAAAAATTTCTTTTCCAGGGTTCAAGTGGAGGAATAAAGAAAACATTTCTTCTGAATAAAAATGTGGATAAATTTCTCAGCAATATAGTAAACCTAAAAAGAATTTTTTTTCTGGATGTATCAAATAATTAAAAATTATATTATATTCCCCCCCCCCCTTTTGGAGCCAAAGCTTTAGAGAGCTTGACATTACTAAAATTCTATATGGCATTGATATAGGGTAAAAGTTTGTGCTATACATTTTGCCAGATAAAAATATTATTAACTAGATACTTGTAGAGAAAATATTGTTAAAGCATAACTAAACATCTAGAGGGAAGGGATTGATCACCATGAGTCTTGTGTATTTTCAGTTAAATCTTCAAAAACGTATTTTTCTATTTTGGATAAATTTTGCCAAATTTTGCCAAATCAGGCACAAGCCCAAAAGCAGAATTTTGACACCTGTAAAGCTAAGTTTGCAGGGTGGATTTCACATGAGATCTCATTAAAGGTGTTTGCTCTTCAAGCACCAAGAAAAGAAATTGTGGGAAGGGCTGGCAGAAGTACATGATGCCTTTCACAGCTTGGTTCTTATTCAGAGGAGAATGTTCTGCATGTCAATGTGACACCCAATCTGCAGGGCACAAGGGGGTGTGCAGGGACACAGAATGGTTTGCAGGGACATAGAGCTATGTGCAGGGACACAGAGAGATGCACAGGGACACAAAGTCATGTGCAGAGACACAGAGGAGTTTGCAGAAATGCAAAATAATGTGCAGGGACACAGAGCAGTTTCCAGGAACACAGAGCAGTGTGCAGGAATACAAAGGGGTGTTCAGGGACAAAATGGGATGTGTGAGGACAGAAGGGAGAGTGCAGGGACACAAAGAGAGATGTGGACACACAAAGTGATGTTGAGGGACACAGAAGAACCTGACTGTCTGACAACAGGAGATCTTTGAAGTTCCATGTCCAAACCTTCCTCCCTGCTGGTGAACCACAGCTGTTTTCCCAGGCTGTGGCTGATGTGGATGCTGGAGCTGTGCCTGCAGGGGACCTCTGCTGTGCAGGGCACACAGTAGCCACTTGCTGGCATGGACAGCTGATCTGCATGGCTGTCATCCACTTAGGGCTTAAAAGAGCATGAACCAGCACATGGACATAATTCACTCCTTGTTTTAAGTCACTCTGACGGTACACACAGAACCTTCTTAAGAACATATTTTAAAAATGTAAATCCTATATAGGCTATGTCTTAAATACTACTTAACTGCAATTCTATTTTACATTCCAGTGGAGTTCGAAAATGACAACCTTCAGGTATGTCATTGGAGTACGCTGTGCTTGAAGTTTGAAGTATGATAGGGAGAAGATGAAAGAAATAATTTATTTCCAAACATCTAATACACCACTGTGCTGAGTTCATTATGTAGGGGAGTACAAACTGACACAGATTAGATGAGATTCATTATCCTGGATTACAGATCACCTCTGACAGCTAAAAAGCCTCAGTCCTTTGAAAATGGAAATTGCAGCCTTTCTCTAGCATCACCAATTAAACACTGGCTTGATCAGTGACTGGTGTAGAGAACTTAAAAAAAAGATGAAAGATGTTCATGGACTAGAAGTTCTGGAATCTTCTTCCTGAAAACAATAATTTCATACTTTGGAAAAAGAGTTCCCTAATTTCAAGGACTGAGTAGGGGTGACACTTTCATGAAAACAATTCAGTGTACACTTGCCTGCAGATGTCTGTGATTAATTACCAGAATGGTCTGTGATCATGGTTATTGAAAAGGGCTCCTTAGCATCCTGTTGAAGTTTTTGTAGGTTTAATTGCACTGGGAGCTGTCAAATTACAGAACGGTAAAAATTGGAATTTCAAGAAAAGCAGAAAAGGCAACATGGAACAGAATATACAGCAGTAGCTCTGAGAAGGAAGGAGGCTGAAGGTGCATTTTTATTAAATTTACTAAAGAACATATTTTAAAAATGTGGTGGGGGAAGAGGAAAAAGAAGAAAAAGTTACGTCCTTTAATTAATAGGGAATACTAGCAAAGAAAACATTGTGTGGAAAAAGCTGGGGTCTGTAAAAAGTTTAAGGCCCAATTAGAGCAGGTGTGAGAATATTTGAGTCAGAGTGCTGATGTTACTGGTGAGCTGGTGATGTTCATCACAGAGTGCTGAAGAAGGAAACTTCTGGGAGGAATATCATAGTTTGCACCTGCAATCCTTCAGAGTGACTATGGACAGGGGAGTATGGACTTGGTGGAGTCCATTGAACTGAAACACAGAAAGTTTTTCCTACAAAAAATATGTTTTTTGTATAGTTCATTGCTCCAGGTGACATCTGATGCAGGAAAGAAAGAGCTTCACGTTTGGAAGTTGGTTTTGTATTTGATGCAGAAAGGACTGCATTTAGCTTCATTTAGCTAAGGAAGGGGGCTTCATTTAGCTCTGGAAGTCAAAACTTCTATCTTTATATTACAGGAAGATCTAGAGAAGATGTGACCATGCAAAATTCCCAATTACATAAATGCTTTTCAGGAGGGAATGTGGGGAAGCCAGTCAAACCAGCAGACTGTAAGCTCAGACTCGTTAACCTCCATAGCTCCAGACTTGAGAGTCCCTGCTGACACGAAAGCTTCTAAAGATGGAGATGGAGGAAGGCTTTGCAAGAGGCTTCCCCTTGACTTTGAATTGAAGCTGCTGAAGATGGTGCCAGAGGTCCTTGTGCTGAAGGGTAGCACTGCCATTGGCCAAGGGAGCCCCCACATTAGGTGACACGAGTGGCTGGGAGTCACTCCTGGTCCCTTCTGCAGCTTCTCCCCCAGTGGTTCAAAGGCCAGATGAGCTCAGCCAGGTCAGGTGCTCGCAATGCACTGCTGCAACTAAGACCAAACAAAACTCAGAGAGTGAAAACAGACACAGGCCACAGCTTTTACCATGAGAGGCATTTGATTCGGTAAATTCTGTTCTTCTTGTCTTGTAACATTTCTCTGCTTCACAGAATCCTTCCCAGGGCCTCCCATCTTACCAGCCACGTAAGCCTTTGTTGTGCCTGCTGCCTTCCATCTCACACAAGCAGCACATAACATTCAGTTTTCAAATTCCATGGTCTCTGGCAGTCCAGTTATAAAGCACCAAAACCAGAAAGAGCAGCAACAGAGCAGGAAAGACAAACGAGCAGAACTATTGCTGACCAGCAGAAACACAGAACTTCTAGAATTGAATACACAGGCTCCCACGGGCTTTGGTTGATTGGGGGTTTTGTGGTGGTGGTGGTGGTGGTGGTTTTGCTGTCAGTATTTTTCTTTCTCTGACACGAGAGAGACACGTTTGGGATATCCCATCTGACTTTCTGTTTTCAGAGCTCATGGCCTAAAGCCAGCCCCACACTGGCTGCTTGATCCATGTTTCTGTGGGTTCTGCCTCTCCAGTGGACAGGGAGACCATCTCTTGTGTCACACAATGCTTTGTGCAGCATTAGTGTTCTTAGACTTGGGCTGTACGCACCAGTGTAAAGTAAAAGCCACTTTAATAATTACACCAGAAAGGCACAAGTTTCCTATTCAAGCTTGAAGATAATGTGATTAAAACATGTCCTGATATAAGATTTTTCTTTCCAGTTTCCATCTGGTTATTAATTGACAATAATTAAAATTAATTTCCCCAAACCAAGTCAGTTTTGGCCATGTTATTAATTGGTAAGGGATCTCTCTTTCCTCATCTCAATCCAAAAATCTTTTCTGTCAAGCTTACCTCCAGCTTCTCCCCAATACTGTTGATGGACTGTAAGTGATGGAGCATCCTAGAGAGTACCGGCAGCCAACAACCCGCTGCAGTCCTGCATGGTGTGCATGTGTCTCTGAGAAGGAAGGTGTGGTGATCCCAGCTTCCTGCCCACTTTGTGCCTGGCGCCAGGGTGGGTGGTAGGGAGGGTTCCATGGCATCTGTAGGTTAGCTGAGGACTGATGCAGCGTTTTTCCCCCTGTGCATGTGGAAGAAATCCAACATTTAAGGAAGATCTAGACCTGCTTAGGTCTTTCCCAGCCATCAGAACTGAAGCTGGAAGAGCTGGTCTTAAAGTTTTGGAAGACAGGACCTGACTTGAAACCTCCCCTGTGCTTGCAGTAAGTTGACATTTGGATGCCAGGCCTGGCAGGAATGCGAACTCTATCACTCTGATGTAAATAACCCCCACTGGCAAAACCTGCACCAGAGTATATGCCTTCTTCACTTCTTCAAGAATTTTTTTCTGTTTTATAAGTAGTTACAGAGTCTCTCTGCTGCAGCTTCATCTTTCCTCTGTAGCTTTGTTAATGCAATAAAATTACAACGAGGTGTTAAGTCTGCAGGTAATTGTTATGATAATGGCAAGTCAGGTTTTCTGACTGTGACAAAAATACTAAGAAGCAGCAGATTAAAAGAGCTCTCTATTATGGAAAATCAGCTATTTCAATTTATCTTTTGAGAATATAAGTAAATATGATCAGAATACACAAAATGTTATAAAATGTGTTAATTTAGGGAGCTTTGGCAAAATATTTGCATTCCTCCAAATTCTTTTGCATTTTCTGGCTTTCAGTCTTACAATTTATGATTAGAAATGTCTGTCCCACCAGGTTTAAAGAAGAAAACATATGTAGTACCTAATAACAGCCCAATAACTTTTGAATCTGGCGTATATTAAATTTTTTTTTTGTTGCCTTGTGCTAAGGGATCGTGGGCTGGCACTGAACATAAACTTCTTGGCAAAAGCAATTTATTTCAGAGAAGACACTGCATAGGACTTGATGATTCAGCACAACACAAACCTCCAAGGAGAAAACTCTGTAACTTGCCAAAAAGAGGGCTATTAAGGATACACATGGACACAAGAGCTTTCAGAATCCAGAAAATGACTAAACCTAAACTTGCTGGTTGTAAAGTTTGTTCAAAGCTAGATTTAAATGTGCAGACACAAACAACCATTAATTTTTCACTGCCTTGATTTCAAATGGTAACTTTCCTATGTACAGAGCAAGCTGTTGGAAGCCCACAGCCTCCACACTGCTTCCCTTCCCTCAGCCAGGAGAACCAGGGTCAACATGTGAGGATGTCCATACTGCCACATGTTGTCATTTAGAGTTGAGTTAAGTCCAGTCTGCCTCCTGCATCTGGAGATTGTCATGAAGAGCAGTAATCAATGGTGTTGACACCTGCTTATGGTACAGACTGTACGAAACACTTCCTGATGAAGGAATATGTCACCAGGAAAAAAAAACCCAGGCAGGTAATTCTGCAATGGCCCAGGAAGGAAAGACTTGTAACACAGAAAATTTTACAAAGCTTTTACTGCTCAGCACTCTTTTCTCCTTGCATGCAGTCTTCATGAAGTTTAAATAAATAATGTTTATTCTTCATTAGTATCTTTTAAGAGGAGGAGGGGGGAAAAGTGCTGCTTGTGAGATAGGGGTTCAAATGCTTGAAAGAGGGGTTGCTTTAAATAAGGCATATGTATTCCCAGGAGGGGTGAGTTCTCTGGATAATTTCAGTTGTCAGGCTTTGTGTGGGACTTAGTGAGGGCCAGTCACGCCATATCTGGGCACAACATCAGTGACTGTGAGAAAGTGCTTGAGACTGCCAGTCTGCATCTTGCACAGGTAGTGTTAGCACATGAGTTAGAAGATTTGCCCCAGTGTGTCCAAAGGGGCAAACTTGTTCAGTAGCAAGGACAAAAACATGCATGGCTTCTCCTGGTTCACTTTTCTACCTTCTTTTCTTTGCTCTCCTCATTTCACTAAACTGCTTAGATGTGGGTAGTCAAGAACTCTCCAGTCCCTGAAAAGGAAAGAGCATTCTCAAGGAAAACTAATTTCCAAATAAAATATTCAAAATCAGTTTCTGGGTCTGTTGGACTGCAATAGCTTTATGTTGAAAGGTGAAACCCCCCCCCCCCACTATTATAAGTTCAGTTTCAGGCAAGTTTAAGTGAAAAATTTTTTTCTGACTTGGTAGGAAAGAAATTGGGTTTCTTGCTGAGAATTGTCATGCTGTCTTAGGAATACAGCTATTCCAATTTGTGGTCTGACCCAACATATTAGAGGGGCTAAAGGAAAAAGAAGAAATGGTGACTATATTTTCTACATGGTATTTCTTACACGGTGCTGTAGGAAGTGCTCTAATCTTCACCTCATATCTGCATTTCAGCAATCATACCTGAAGTTTTGTTTAGGAACCCAAATTTCAGAAAGGTGGGTTACTTCAAGGGAGCAATGTACACACAGTACAGCAGTAATCTCTGGAATTCAATGTAGTTTGAGTTTTGCTTCTGTGCTTTTCAAATTCATGCTTGAGATAATGATTCTTGCTTGTAAGTTTGGGTCAGCTATTTCCACTCAGTGAAAGGCAGGGAAGCCAGACTCAGTGCTGGGGGTCTCTTTCTACCAGCTAAACTGAAATTTAAGAAGTAGCCTTTGATGTGAGGGAAATTAACTAATGTTGATATGGATATGAAAGAATGCAACTAATGTGACACCTGACTGAATTCCTGCTGTTCAAAAAGGCACTACATCCAGGTGTAACAATGTGTTTAGCCTCTCTGTGGGATAGAGATTCTTTTCTATAAATTTCCTGCAATACTTGAGGGAGGAGCCCTATTGGAAGCAAGTTAGAAATATACTGCTGCAGTCTCAGCAGGAATAATCGGCTGCTGGTCCAGCCCCCACAGCAGGAGTGGCTTGAACTGCTGCATTTTAATTAGTGTTTCAGCAGCCAACCTACCCCATGTCTAAAGAATTATAATTCTACAAACTGTTATCTGTGACATTTACAGGTTCAAGAATATTGGCAAGCACTAGTTTGATTACATTTTTTTTTTAAATGTTGTATGTCTTTTCTTTTGTTGTGCTTGTCTAAGGCTCCTTTTATCTGCTGAATGCAGTGAAGGCTGAATATAAAAGATAACTTTTTGGAATATTGCATTGCCTTTGGAGGCCAGCCTGAACAATTGCTGAAAATTCCTTTCACCTCAAATATTAGAAAATCTATTCAGTAGCTAAAAGTAAAAAAAAAAAAAAAAAAAAAAAAAGAAAAAAAAAAAGGGCAAAACAACAAAAAACTGAAAAGGTAGGGGTGTTTTCATTCTTAAAAAAAAAACAGCCAGAACTCTGGAATGCAATGGAATTAGATTTCCTTTTCAGAACCGTGTACATTTTTTCCACTAACCTTGCCTTTGTTAAAGATTTGTTTTGTTCCTCATAGTATGTGGGAATCCCTACTATGAGGAACAAAACAAATCTTTTTGCTGCTCCTAAATGATACATGTTTTGTGAAATTTTCCGTTCTGTTTACAAGTAGTGAAATAATGAGGAAAAAGGGAGGGCTGCAGTGGCTTGCAATTGCCTGCAAGCCCTCTATATGTAGATATTGATATTTAGAAGAAGCTTTAAGATTAGATTTGAATAATTTAAGAATTGTTTGTCAGATTACTGTAGAAAGAGTTTGTTTGATACTTCTACATGCAATTCAAGTTGTGAAATTTCCAAATTTACATGTATGTATTTTTTAAAGTGAAGGCAGTATTAGTAATACCATGAAATATGCACTCTTAAACTAATTTTAATTCCTCTCACTATAAATAGATTTTTTTCTTTTCTTTTTTTTTTTTTTTTTGTTTGTTTTGGGGTTTGTTTTGCATTGTTTTGGTTTTTGTTTTTTTTTATTCTGTCCAGTCTTTTATCTTCAAACAGGATGTTTAATTTTGAAGTTTAGGAATAGTAATTTCATTTCTATAAATCCATTTTGACCTTTAAGTGTATATCTAAGAAAAGATAAATTAATGAGCTTTAACTTTATACTTCTGTAAACTGTACAAAGTAATCAAAATTCTTTGTGGAAGCCTATAATGGACTTTGATCTCTTGCTGCAGTTTTGGCAGCACAGATTTCCATGGCTTTGTACCAGGTACAGTTTTCTTGGTACCAATCATTCTTTCACGTGTTTTTATTGGGCAAACTTGATTGTGTAATTATTACTTGACTGCATGAAGCACAAACTAATTTATTTTTAAAAAATGAATCCAGAACTTAAGGAATTTAATCCAAATGAAATTTACAGGGGATTACATTGAGGACTGTAGTTGTAATGAGTTGATATAAAAACCAAGATGAGTGGGCATGGTATGGAAATACTGACCTACTTTTGAAAAGATTGAATTTCCTTCTTACAGTGAAATTACAGCCAATGAGTGTTATTTTATTTTAAAAGCTGCAGCTTGAGGAATTTACTTTTACTATTCACCTGTGTTCAAGTAACCATATGGCTACATTTCATTTTGGTTGCCTTTCCTGTTTCACAGGCTGAAGCTTTTTGTGGGTTTCAGGGAAGAAATGCTTTTTCCAAACTGGGTCAAATTCTGTCTTTTCTTGCTTTGTATTTTCTCTCTCTCCCAGGCTCCACTGCAGGTTCCTGCAAATTCCATTTTCTGCTTTATGTGCAAATTCTGCTGATCACCTCCACCTCCTTAACACCCTCCTGGGCGTCCCTGCCTTCCTTCCGTCTGTGCTGACACCACTATTTTTGACTGCATCTATTTGAAGTGTGGCCATGCCTTTTCTCTCAGTCTTGCTGTCTGGAGTCCTTAGTACAGGCAGGGCACTGTAGTACTGCTGCCCAACCTTTAATAGTGTCTTTCTGAAATCATTGGAAGCTCAATAACACCTGAAAATAGTAAGAACAAAAATAATCCAGATTGCTCAACCAATTGTATATTGAGAGGTGGGTGGGGAGGGGGAAGAAGATTTTGCACATTTTAAATATTTTAAAAGCATTTTTCAAAATCAACAACACACATGCAGAGGTCAGTTACTGAATTTTAGTCTATTTCGATGTATTTAGTGGCACATACTTACATTGGTTGACTAATGGGTGAGTGAATTTATCCTGCCACTGAAGTATTTGTACTTCAGGAAAACTATTTCTGTGCTAATACTGTGTGTGTCTCAGCTGTGATACATTCCATGCACAGGACATCATGAGTTTTCTTAAGTGTTGTCATTGTGTTCATTGTAGTTGGCATCACAAGAGTGTTTTTGTTGTCCATTATGACCAAGCAGCTAAGATGTATAAATTATTTTCAGTTTTTTTCTAAGTCCAATACATATATATATGTATGTATATATAGAAACATTTTTGTAGTAAAGCATTTGGCGTCTTCACAATAAGATGATCTCTTGTTGTTGCTGTTCTTCTTTAGCATGATCACAGATATACCTGGGTTTTTAAAAGTAAATCTTTTAACAGAATCATTAAGCAGTTTTGCAGATTGAAACACATGTGCAAGTAAAGGAGAATGGCAATATTTTCAATAATTCTAATTACTATTCTCTAACTGCATATTCCAAGAATACGCCTTTTTTTCTTTCCTTTTCTTTTCCCCCACTTTTTTCCCTATTTTGCTTATTCCAGCCAATTTCAAATAATTTATGTTTTGAATTCAGGTAGACTCTTTCCAGGCAAATGTGCAAAAAACCAGCAGCTGGATGCTCCTTTAAGCCTAATTTTGCTTAGAAGTAAATAAATGCCCACTTACATACACAAATATATATAATAAATATTGCATATAAATGTGTATGTATATGTGCAAAGATATATATATTTGTATATATTCATTAAATACAAAGAGGCAAAAGCTGACTGAATCCATTCTAAATAGGCAAACACAATACAGTGAGTAATCTTGGGGAATATGGGAGACATGATTTCTGGTTTCTAGACTGAATCAGTAATGGGTCACTGTCAGTCATACTCTGCAATGCACTTCTGCAAGGGATTATCAGCTGTTTGGACTCAGGGCCCTCTCAGTTTCTCCCATTTAAACTGTTAACGGGGGAGGATTAAATATTCTCTAGGGTTGTTGTCTGCTGCTTATCAAATGAGTGCATTGAGTATAGGGGATCTCTTTCTGTAGCACTCTTTACATTTATCATTCAGATGAAGCAGACATCCCTTGTAGGGAATGGGACATTGAGAGGCTCTAGGTCTGCCTGTCTGGCCATGAATTCCATGCCCGAGGAAAGTGGCATGTTGCCACAAGGATTCCTGGTTTCTGTATATTTGTGTATTCTGACAAAACGTATCAATGAAGTTTTCAGTTGATGCAAATTTGAGGAGGTTCTGAGAAGCTGGATGATGGCAGTCAAGGTTTGATGTTGCAAAAACTTAGGGTAGGGGCAAGAGGTTACAATTAGCAGCTCTCTGTGTTTCAGCTTCACATGAGAGTCTTGCAGCTGAATCTTCCCACTGCTCTTTGGTGATGAAAGCTTGAATTGCTCCAGTTGGTGACCTTCCAAGTCAGACAGTCACTCGGGAAAGCTGGGTGTGCTAATTCACCAGAAAGCTTCAGCAGCAAGCTCCAGCAGGAAGCCAAAATGAGAAGCAAAGCAAACCACCCTGATTTACATGAGGCAGTTCTGTTTGTGCATTTACATTAAGATCCATAGGCTGATTTCTGCTTGCTCACTCCCCCCCACTCCCCACTACCTTTTTTTTTTTCCTGTTTTTTTTTTTTTTTTTTTAAACCGTGAGGAAGCAAAGATATCCTGTTACCAGCAAAGAAACAAGGAATCAGGTCCATACTAGTAATAGCTCTCTGCTATGTTTAGCACCAGGTGTAAGCAGGTTGCCATCTTGTTCCTGATTTCCTGTACTGGTTTCTGCCATGGAAGAGGATAGCAGAGTTGGTTGTTAGCTAAAGTTAGGTGTTTTCTCTCCTGGCTGGTGAGAACAAGTCTATCAGGGCTGGGCAAATCCATGTAAATCAGAAGCAAAATCTTCCAAAGCATTTCCAAGTCTTGCCATACCTTGTCATCAGTTTTACAGCAAATTAGGACTGCAGGGATATGCAGAAATCTGTACAATAGAGAATAGTTTTCAAAGTAGTACCCTTGTTTGTGTTTTGAATATTGATTAATGAGCCTGATGTCAAACTGCTCAACTGGATTCTCTCTCCGGGCTGTCTTACACCTCTTTCAAGCATTATGCTGCCTGTCTTCCAGATTTGGATACAGTCAAATGAACTGCAAAAGTTGGTGTGATGCTATCTATCCTTTCTGGTGGAAATGCCCATCTCATCACTAAGACAGTTAAATAATATGGGGTGTAAAAAGCTACTGACAGTAGCTTTACTGAGTGACAGGGACTGCCCTCCATTGCCACAGCAGCAGTGAACATCAAGAGATTTGCTACGTAATGATCATCTATTTATTCGGATTAATAGCAGCTGCTAAATAGCTTCTCTAATTCTGCCCTCACCCAAATACAATAATTTCTAGAAAGTTTGCTGCCTACTTTGTAAGCACATATGTAAACTAATGAATTTAATGTTTATACTGCACTCTGTGTACATGAAGAAGGGCACAGGAATGATTTGCAGTTTATGCACTGACTTCCCCATTGCAATCCTGCAGTGAAGTACTGGAGATGTAAATCTTATCACAGCATGTTAGAATTCTATCTTTTAACAGTTTTGTTGTATTTAAAAGATGTGATGGTTTTTTTAATGTGATATATTTTTTCTTCTTGCTAAATAGAGTCTTTGGAAACTTGGCTAAGGAGAGGGGATCTAATTAAATTCATGTTATGATTCTGGGAGTCACTGAAGCTCTCAGTACTCCCACACGTTTTTCAATATACTTTTAAGAGGGACAAATCATTTTAGCATTTGAGATGAAGATTAATTTATATGTGGTGCAGAGAAGCCCTCACATGATTGAGCTGCATAACCCTTGCCACAGGTGACCTTTCCTTATGAAAAGGTCTTTCTGAAATAAATCTTAATCAAGTGCCAGTTCTTGTGCTCATTCATGTGCTTATGAAAATAGGGATGTGCCTACTACTCAAAGCCTTGTATTGGCACCTATCTGGCCCATGCTGAGGAGGAAGAAGAGCAGGGCACCCATGGCAGTTTTGTACAGCACCTAGAATAATTAACCTTGTACCACAGCTTTATTCCTATAGTCAAGCATGGCTATGCCATACTAGTGTTTAAAAGAAAGCTGCTGCTGTCATGGTTGTCTCCTGTAGACTCACTGAGATGTGTTTCTCCTGGTTCCAAGGGATCTGCAGTGCAATTCGGTGTCTGGTATGCATGAGAATTCACTCACTGCAGCTGTATGTACTTCTGCAGTAGTTGTTCATGATATGACAACTGCAGATCCCTCTACCTTAAAAATATGCAGCTACTTAGAAGTGCTGAGTCTTGGAGTGGGTCTGAGGGCAGGAAGTTTCCAAAAATGCCTTAATTTCAATGATGGTGCTTCAATGCATCTCTTTTGGGTAGAATACAAAGGTATCTGAAGGGTTTGTAACCAGTATGAGTTTGGCAGAGGTTTCAACCTCTCTTTAAATAATTCATAGAGTGCAGGGCCCTCCTTTGACAGTAACAAGTAAAGCACAGCAACTTGAGCCTCCCCCTGGAGACCATCTGCTGCAACTATCCACTCAGAGAAGAGCTTTCCATCCAGCAGAGCCATAATTTCATGAGTGCTCAGACTTTTCGCATTCAAGTAATTACACCTTGAAGGCAAACAGAAGATGTAAGCCCAGTCCACTTTTGCTGTGAACAAATCCCACCAGTTTCCAGTGAATTAACTGAAAGTGCTGCCTCCTCCATTTGGTGCAAAATTTTACTTTTTGGTCCAGTGGGCAAAGAGCAGCACAAAAATTTTCTGTCTCACCATTGCTGTCATCAACGATTAGTAAGAAGACCCCCATAATGTACCCTATTGTTGCAAATGTGTTTCCTTAACAAAGGCAAGATATGGTGACTTAATTATCCAAGGAAACATCCAGGGACTGCCATGAGACAGAAAAGGTGTGGCCAAGAAGGATGCTAAACTCTTGCAACTTCTGTTGGCTGAGTAACTGCTGAAGTTCTGGTTAAACATAGAAGGGTTTTGACACTTCTTGGGTTTTGCGTGGGGGGAGGGTTTACTGCATCTCTGGGGAAAAGTGAGATAGTTTTGCCCAAACTGGGAGGAGTAGAAAATATAGGCAACTCTGTTTATTGACAGATTTGAAGAGTTGTATGTACAACCCAACTATTCTTCCTTTTTTTTTTTTTTTTTTTTTTTTATTATTTTAAATTTAGTGGGGCTACATCCATTGTCTACAGATGCAGGCAGAAAGGGACCCAGAAACCTTACGCCGTCAAAATGTTGAAGAAGACAGTAAGTCATTTTTGTTTTGTTTTGCTCTGCTTTGGAATATGTTTGGGATTTTCTCTGGGTTTTTTCCTTTTTTTTTTTTCTTTTTTTTTTTTCCTTCTTTTTCCTTTTATGTTGTTGTTTTTTTCTGTGCAGTTTATTCATGTGGGGGAAATGTGCTAGATTTAGGATTATAAACTACTAAACTTGTATTTTCCGTGAGTGAGCTTTGACTCCTCATCACTAAAACAGCTGTTGGAGGTAACAGTACTGTAGAGGAAATGCCTAATGCCCCCAAATCTGGCTTGTACCTTCAGCTGGTGTTGTCCATCTGCATTTGGATTTGGTAGAAATCCATCTACACTTGGGTTTGGTAGAAAACTTTAAGAAAAAATATGTCTTTTTCTTTCATTAAAGAAACAAAAAAGGACCTTGAAAAATTTAAATACTCACTGTTTTATCTTTGATGTAATACATTGTTTTGCTCAAAAAATGCCATGACACAATTCATCTTTTTTCAGAAACCGATTAAAACACCCACTCAAACCCAAGTAAAATTAAATATATTGTAGTGGGTTTTTTTTTACCACTACAAAATTGCTACAGAACCAGTTGAGATGACAATTTATTTTTAGAACTCCATATATGTCACACTTATACTACAGCTATTTTTGTGTGTTCTGAAAAATAGATGGTGGAAAGCAAGAAGAGGAACTAAGAGAAGAAAGGCAAGTTATGGACTGAGAGACTTCATGCAGAAAGACACTGTGGGGCATGGGGTAGAGCAGTTCATATTCCTAGGATGGAAATAGAAGTCTGAGAGAAAGCAAGCAAGCTGTGAGACATGTACATGATATTTTTTTCATGAATGGCTTTGATTCAGTTTATCCCAGTGTTAGAACATTCATTATTCCATAATGTTCAAGAACATTCACATGTAGAAACATAAGGATGGGTGGGTAGGCATAACCATGTCCAAATGGTGACTCCATTGGTGGTCCCAGTGCAAGATGTAATGAGTGGGTTTCACATGAGTAGAATGTTGGCATTAATTTATCATCTTTGAATGTGAGCCAAAGATTAAACTGGCACAAAGATTCAGTTGTGTGTACTGCTTTTGAATTTGCATCTGGTACACTGGAGGAAGCAGAGCATGTACATTGCTGCAGCTTGTGGTCTGCTGTTCCTATGGAAGGGCAAAACATTTTTGAGGTTTCATCTGTTCATTATGCCAGTGATTCCCATAATGTTTTAGGTGTATACTGTCCTATAATTTTCATTCTGAAATGCACTAGGAAGAGCTACATTTATTAAAAATATTTCTTTGCCTTTTGATTTTTTTTGCCTTCATGGAAATTAATTCATGTTTACAATTGTCACATTTATGTATTTATGCTAGATATATTTTTCTGTGTCTGAAACTAGTCACTTTAGACTTTGGTAGACTTACTGTAGCACAGGTTTTTTTGTTTTTTTTTTTTTTTTTTAATGGCACTGAAGGAAAAGACTATAGTTATGTAACTTATAAGTTGTTTTTACATCAGCAATAATATATAAGTTTGACCTAATGCAGCCTTGGTTATATTAGCAGTGTGGTTAAGCAGCTCCCAGAGCTGAGTTCCCAGTGTAAATGATGCACTTTGGGATGTTTTGCTATGAAAACAAGTAATCCTCTTACACAAATGAGCTTTTCTGTGTAAATGAGAACATGGGAGACAATGCTTTAAGGATGTGCCATTGCTTGTCACATGTGCCATTGTGACTTGTCTGTCCAGTTTGGAGATGTAATTATTATCACAGGATCTGAACTACCAGTGTTAGAGTGCTGCTACAACACGAGGTCTGATCTTTGCTCACAGTATCTCAGTATAAAAAATAGCCACGTGTGAGCCAAGTCATGTACTAAAATAATGGTCAGCTTAAGTTTTCTGTTGCCTTTTTGAAAACAATTAGATAAAAGGATGGCAGTTCAATAGTAGAGGAAAAGGGATGGGAGGAAAAGCAGAGGAGCCTGTGATTGTTTTTTGGTAGAATTCCATTTACGAATTCCATTCATAAATGTACATAAGGGAGCTCTGAAGAGCACACAGGTTGAAATTAGAAGACAAGGGAAGATGACAGAAGAGCAGATACTCTTGATTTTTCCATTCAAACTGACTGTCTGAACAGAAATAGTCTGCTGCTTCAAACAAGACTGACTCTCTAAGGAAGAGGTCCGTAAAAACAGGATGAGGGATGGGGGATAGGGTGGTCCAGATTGCTCTGGAAGTGATGACATGTGATGTGTGGAGGCTGGTGGCTGATGGACAGCTCCAGGTTTCTGAGTGATGATCACTGAAGTGCTGTAATTTGAAGTTAAGCATTAGAAATTATTACTTTTACCTGATGGGAACAGCTTTGGTAAGAGCATAGGGTCCTTTAGGATTGAAGTAGTCCACTAGGAACAGACTGCAAGAAACATAAGGTAGCTATCAGTGTTCTTTTCATTGAAACAGAATGAGTAATTTTTCATTTTGCATAATTAATACATTCTTAGTTAAGAGCAATAAAATTTTGGGCAAGACCTATCATCCGGTTCTGAGAATACATGCTTCTACAGGTGTTTGAATTCCTAGGAGGTTCTGCAATTAATAATTTTTTTACCATCTTATTCAATAAAATAGCAGTAGATTATTCGCTAATTTTTTTTTGTGGGGGGGGCGTCTGGTGGGTGTGGGTGGTTGCATCTGTGGTTTAGGTGTTTTTATAGGGGTTAAATCATTAAAGAGTAACAGAACAAAACATTTATACGAACCTTTTTGTGTGACTAAAATAAAAGTGTTCATAAAATTATATTTCTGTTGACAGGTTTAATAATTCTTAACCATTAATACAAATTTTCTACAATTTCAAAGGGAGGAAGAAAAAAGGGTTTTTACTGCTTCAAAATGATTGAAGCAGAATGCTTCCATTTTCTGTTGATTTTAGTTTTGTCAAGCCCAAGTTTAGGAGTAGTTTAAAATCCTTTAAATACACTTATGGTGAATAAAATTTACTTCAAAGAACACCTCTGATTCTTACACCTGAAGTGTCTTAATGTCAAAATTGGGAAACTAAGAGGCAAGTTAGAACTTTAGCTTCTACAGCTGCTAAAAGACTACTGTCAGAAGGGTTAAAGAGGTCTAAAGAAAAGTTGATTTTTGAATTAGCATGAGAGACACTCTCCAATAATGTATAAGAAATAAAATTTGTAATGGTTCTTAAGAGATACAAAAAAAAAAAAAAAAAAAGTAAAACCCAACATCTATGGGTCAGATGAATAAGCATGGAAAATATTGCCTGTGATTTCCTCATCTAACCTTTGTACTTAGTTCCTGAGCATAACTGAAATGTATTGCATGCTCATTTGCTATGTTTATCACATCTTTTAAATTCCACACAGGTGGTAAATGTAAAGATGTGAACCATGTAATTTCTTTGGGGGGAAATCTATTTAATGAAGCAAGAAAGAAGCAAAAGCAGATCACATAGCACTTCAGAAAAAGTCATCAAATGAGCAGAGTAACGTTATGAACTTTTTCACTTGCAATTGCAAATATGAGATTGTTTTGCTTTTTACTATGCATTTTATGTCTCCTTGATGACTCAGTGCTACAGAAAAGTGAAATATCTTTAGGATACACTTTACAAAAATTATTCTTACTGCTCTTAAACTGAGACTTAAAAATTATGTGATATTTACAGCCATTCATTCTGGAGTGGTCATTGCTGCAAATAACATACAGCATGTGGATCATATTGGAAAAATGCAGTTCTTTAAGGAAGCAAACATATATATGTTGTATTTTTTATATGAAGTCTCTTATCTGCTTTTCCACCTTTTGATGTGTTTTGAGGAAGCTAAGCAGCCTGGAGATTATCTCAGAATCTGGGTAGGTGAATACCTTCCAAGAAATTAGATCCACCTCCGCCTTAAGTTTCCTACCTGAGTCTGGACAAGTTGCTTTAAAATAGTGATAAGAACAGATGGACTCTGCTGCATGGTTTCTAAACTAAGACATTAAGTGCCTGCCTACATGGTGGGTCTACCAAGTGCTAACTACTGCAACTGAAGTAATTTTGGAGCTGCCACTGCAATAAAGCAACAGGCTCTACTGAAAGGAGAATAGAATTGTGAGCTGGGTTGACTGTAGCTTGGGTCCTGGCATATTCCCAGTATTTCTTTTGGTTTCAGCTTTTTCATCCATAAAAATGAGATAATATTTATTTTATTTGCTTCTCAGCAATGCTTTGAATGAAGCCTGGTTAATATTTCTCCATTCTAATTGATATGTGCTGTCCCCTAAGCGCAATTAAGTATTATGAAATATTGGACCCTGTCTTAGTCAGTGAGACATACAAGAATAGAGACTATTTTAGAGAATTTTCATTTTGATTTCCTTCTTTTTTATGTGTGGGCATCCTCCCTCACGCAGTTTGTGATGCTTAAATAATACTTCTGCAGCACTTTTATCAAAATCAGTATATATGAAGCAGCATTCTTCCTGCAGACTGGTTGATATTCAAATTCAGACAAATGTTCAGGCCCATCAATTTTTTTCTCAGATCTGAAACAGAGCAACAGCTTTCAAGCAATATATACTCTGGAAATAGTTCAGCTGGGATTAATACAATTGTACAAATAAGTTAGACAATTTGAGGACAACAGATACTTTACGTCTGTGGATCAGAAAGAAGAATGAGCAAATGCAAAGGTAATAGGCTTGCCTCCTGGATAATTTAGGTTGGATATCTCAAGTTAGGGTCTGAAGGACATCATAATGGTTTATAAGGCACATCTAAAAAGTCTCAATTGCATTAATGTTTGCACATATATGTATAGACACACACACACATGTATACATATACATACATATATATATATATATATATATATATATATATATATATATATATATATATATATATATATATATATATATATATATATATATATGTATGTATATGTATACATGTGTGTGTGTGTCTATACATATATGTGCAAACATTAATGCAATTGAGACTTTTTAGATGTGCCTTATAAACCATTATGATGTCCTTCAGACCCTAACTTGAGATATCCAACCTAAATTATCCAGGAGGCAAGCCTATTACCTTTGCATTTGCTCATTCTTCTTTCTGATCCACAGACGTAAAGTATCTGTTGTCCTCAAATTGTCTAACTTATTTGTACAATTGTATTAATCCCAGCTGAACTATTTCCAGAGTATATATTGCTTGAAAGCTGTTGCTCTGTTTCAGATCTGAGAAAAAAATTGATGGGCCTGAACATTTGTCTGAATTTGAATATCAACCAGTCTGCAGGAAGAATGCTGCTTCATATATACTGATTTTGATAAAAGTGCTGCAGAAGTATTATTTAAGCATCACAAACTGCGTGAGGGAGGATGCCCACACATAAAAAAGAAGGAAATCAAAATGAAAATTCTCTAAAATAGTCTCTATTCTTGTATGTCTCACTGATGTCAATCCACAAGAAGGGCAGGAAAATGGATGCAGGGAAGTACGGGCCTGTGAGGCACAGTACAGGTCTGAAGTACAGGCCTCGGTACCAGGGAAGATGATGGAGAAGATCATCTTGGATGTGATCACATGGCAAATACAGTACAGGGGATCAGGCACAGCCAGCAGGGGTTCAGGAGTGGCACATCCTGCCTGACCAACCTGATCTCCTTTCATGAGCAGGTGACCATAGTGAATGCAGGAAAGGGGGTGTCTACCTGGACTTCAGCAAAGCCTTTGGCACTGAAGGCCTTTCCCACAGCACTCTCCTGGAAAAGATGGCAGCCCAGGGCTTGGACGGGAGCACTCTTGGCTAAAAACTGTTTGGATGGCCGGGCCCAGAGAATGGTGGTGAATGGTGCTGCCTCCAGCTGGCCTCTGGTCACTGGTGCTGTCCCCCACCATCAGTGTTGGGCCCAGTTCTGTTTAATATCTTCACTGATGATCTGGATTAGGGGATCAATTGCACCCTCCATAAGGTCATGGATGAGACTGAGTTAGAGTGTTGATCTGCTGGAGAGCAGGAGGGCTCTGCGGAGGGATCTCACAGGCTGGATTGATAGGCCAAGGCCACTTCTATGAAGTTCAACAAGGCCAAGGTCCGGGTCCTGCTCTTGGGTCACAACAAACCCTTCAGCTCTACAGGCTGGGGAAAAAGTGTCTGGAAAGCTGCCTGGTGGAAAAGGACCTGGGGGTGCTGGTCAACAGCAGCTGAACTTGAGCCAGCCTGTGGCCAGGAGGCCAAGAAGGCCAAGGGCACCTGGCTGGGGTGAGCAATAGTGGGGCAGCAGGAGCAGGGCAGAAGGAAGATTAAGTCCTTTGAGGAGCAGGTGAGGAATCTGGGTGTATTTAGCCTGGAGAAAAAGAGGCTTAGATGACCTTGCTCTCTAAAACTGAATTAAGGTTGTAGTGGAATGAGGGTCATCCCCTTCTCCCAGGTAACAAGGGACAGGATGAAGGTAAATGGCCTCAAACTGCAGCTGGGGAGCTTCCAGCTGGATATCAGGAGGAATTTCTTCACAGAAGGGTGGTTAGACATTGGAATGGGCTGCTCAGGGCTATGATGGAAGCACCACCCCTGAATGTGTATTCAAGAAATGACACTGTGACACTCAGTGCTCCTGTCTCTTTGACATGCTGGTGATTGGTCAAAGACATGATTTGTCACAGATATGGTTTGATGATCCTGGAAGTCTTTTCAGCCCAAGTGATTCTGTGATATATATATATATCTAAGCATTTATGTTTTATAAACACACATATACAAACACCTATTTATGCACCCTAGAAGATTATGTATTAATATGATAGTATTTAAAACTCTATGTATTCCCAACTCAGCAGGGAATATAGTTGGCTGGGTTTTTCATTTCCTTTTGCAGTGAATTGGTGTTATTAAGTGGTTATCAAGAGGCTCATGCAAAGGTTTGGTTTTGTCTCTTGAAGGAACACTGCTTTTTTTTGAGCCTTCCAAACTGATTCGGAAGAAAACCATCTGGGTGGAAGGGGCAGGGGAGGAATGGGTGGAGACTTGTGTATCACATTGGCATAACCAGAATTAGTAAATTGTTCCTATATTAACTTCACGAGAAAATGATGTATGTTTGTAGGTGTAAAATTAAACCTTCTATTTATTGCCACTGGTCCTATGTGATTTATATTTTAAGTGCCTCCTGCCTCCATATGCCTGTTTCTCTATAAACTGTATGAATGTATGTATATATACATATATATACACACATCTATGTGTATGTATCTATATTTATATAGCTATCTATATCTATCTATATTTATCTATATCTATATTTAATCTATTCACCTCCATTGGTGCAGTAACTGTCAGTACTCATAGTGGACAGATAGTTATGACTGATACAGTTTAGCAGACAAAAAAGCAAGAGCCTGACGTAATACACCAATTTGTATGACATGCTAAGGCAGTATCCTTTTTTCTTCAGGTTAAAAATGTGTGGTATATATTCACATTCATATGCTCATTTAAGGTCATTTTTTCCCTCATATTGTATTAATGTGTAATATTCTGATTTTTTTCAAATTTTTCAAAAAAAGAGAAAGAATTGTGTCACACGTAACCCTTCATGAAAACAGTCAACTGCACACCACTGTACATCAGTACACAGCAAAAAGGACTATTTTTGTCAACTAACTCACACATTGTCTTCAGTTATTTATTCACATACACACACATACACATGCACACCACACAGGCCACTGCCTGGTAATTAAGGGGAAAGAGTAATTTCCTAACTACCTCTTAATTACCACTCCACCTGCAGTACTACCTGTTATTTTTCCTGGCTTTCTCATTTTTCTTCATCCATGTCATCATCTCATATGGATATACATAGGCAGTTCACACTCTCATGTTTTTACAGGGACACAAAAAAAAATTGAGTCAAAATTACTTTGAATAAAGAAATAAGGCAGTAAAACTTTGAGTTTTCCACTCCTTGTTTTCAGTTTTCACTCATGTAAGGGGAGTCTGGCTTCCATTTTCTGATTCAGTACAATCCAAAAAAAATGAGTTTTGAGTAGAAGTACATCAAATGCATAGTGTCTAAAGTAGGACAAAGAAGTTCACTTTGTGAACTTCTTTGGGCAGAAGATGTTAGCAATAGACTTTTGCTCTAGAAGCTATGAAATCAGGCACTTGTCAATGCAGGTGGAAATTTAACTGAAAAATAAATTTGTTAGGAATTTTAGTCCTTGCAAAGAAAGAAACAAACAACAACAAAAAAAAGGTTGTGTCAGGACAATTTTTCGGAAAGGAAAAAAAATCCCCTTCTACTATTGTAAAAACCTGCCCTATGTACATTAATTTATTTAAAATCTGCAGTACATAGTATTGTATTTTTTTCTGTAGTGCAGGTATTGTGTAAAAATCTCTTAATATAGAATAACATCTTTTTCTGTGACCGTTTAGTTTGAATTGCTGTGTTATTCCTAAGTCAGAACTTTGGTTAAGGTTTTAAGAATTGACAGTATGTCTTATATTTCCTTCTTCCTTACCTAATTTATAGGTACTCAGAATCAGTAATTTCTGGTCTTCTCAGCTTATTTTTCAGAAATACAAATATCATCTAATAAAAAGAGAAAAATATAAAGCTCAACTTGAAACTCAGCCTACACTATACATTGCACTGTTGAACAAGTACTTCTGAGTGATAATATCCTTTAGGTGATAAATTCAGTCAAAAACCCCAAACCCCAAAAAATTACACGTTTGGCTTTTAATTGCTTGATAGGAACTCTTTGAGAAATTATCTCAGCCACAGGTATTCTTCTACCAACCTATCCATGCACATTTTGCTCCTTTTCTGTTGCAGTGAATTGTCTTCTCCATGCTTTACCCAAGCTTGAGGAACCTCTATGCCTGGGGTGAACGTAAATATGGAGAGCTAAGATGAGGAGTAGAACCAGAAACTCTTACTCTGTGAGGCTGTGTTTAGTGCCACACAATCCTACAAAGGGATGGCATTTCTGAACAGTGGTGCAGAAGTAAATATTAAGCTATCCTGAGACTATACCCCTCCTCTTCGGAAACCTTTCATTATTTGCAGACTGTTGATGGAGCAGAGGAGGCTGGGTTTCTGCATAAGTGGTGAGTCTGTGAAGCTTGTGCTCTGGCTCTCTGAAGGTATTTCTCCTCTGCATTTTAGGAAGTTTTTGTTTTTAGATTTTATGGTGTGATGCTATCATCACAGGTATTACAGCTATTCTTTTGGGGGAGAGAGATTCTAAGCTGCAGAGTAATGAATTAAGGGGAAACTGTTTGCACTAAAATACGAAGAGGGCAGAAGATAAGAAATTATAGTGCTTTCTGCAGTGCTAGCAGTTCAGGTGTTGGAATAAATAATGAACATTTTATGACTTAAAATGTGTCATCCTGTGCTTATTATTCTGAAGCTGAGTTCTCTGTAGCCTCTCAGAGAGGCAAATCTAATTGAGATCTGTAGAAGAGAGGATTTATTTTACCAAGGATTCTGTAATCAGCATGTTCTTACTTGACAAACTGGCTTATTTCCAGATAAAATATATGCTTTTAGCTGTGGTCTTCATTTATGTATGTCTTTTAAAAGAAAGACTAACAATATGTAGGGAGGAATGAAAAAGCGAGTTGGAAATTAACACAGAAGCTGTATAAGCACCGCAATCGGAGGGCTCTAATACAGGGGCTTCTTTGAGAAATCAGGAAGGCAGCACCTTAGTCTGATTTCCTTGAGATACATCACCTGACCAGAGGATCTATCAAGACTAGAATTATGGTTAATACAAATTTCTAAGCTGAATGTTGTGACAGTTGACAGCTGCAGCACTGGTGTGTGTGAGTGAGGCTTGTGACAAGTTTTTGTTAAACCAAACTTGATCTCTAATCAGGTCACTGTAAAAGGGCTTTCTTAAGAAAAAGCCCCAAACAAAACAACCCCAAAAGACCCATCCCCCTCCAACAAATGTACATACATTTGTTGGAGGGGGATACATCAGCTAAATACAAACTCTGAATACATCAGCTAAATACAAACTCTGAATAAATAAATAAAACCTAATAACTTGTTTTCAAACAAATGTGAAAACCCCATCCCACTTACTTTGTTATTCTTCTCCCTTCATTTTATGCAATCTTCAAATACTACTGCTCATTTCCAAAAAGCTATTCCATTACACTTTACATATACTTAACAAACAGATGTTTCAAACTCCACCTGAGTATGTCTTCAGTAGATACAGTTGAAAAGAGCTGAAAGCATTTCCAGAAATAACAAGAAATAGCATTAATAAGGTTATTATTTTGTACTTCAGTCCTGTGAGATCCCAGTCTCTTTCTTTTACAATTTGTTGGAGACAATCCTGATTTCAAATTTTTGTTAGAATTGCAACTATTACATGATATGTTAACTTGTGAGGACTTCTAAGCAGCACTCTCACAAATATCAACCTGCAGAAATTTACATTTTTTTCTGCAAGATACATAACACTCATATAGGTTTTATGTCTTTGTAAAGTGATAAAAGTACAGCACTACAGCAAGAAATAGCATGAAAATAATTGTAGGTTTCTGGATTGAGTAGTAAACACAGTAGATACAGCATTTAAATGTAAAAATATAAGAAACTGCAAAGTCAAAAGAACATAGGATTTGAATGTAAAAATGTAAGAAAATATGAATCAAAATAACTCCATGATATGGCTTTCAAGAGTTTGTGGGAAAAGTCATAATTCCTCAAGATGAAAGCCCTAATTCCCAGAAATAAGAAGCCATCAATCTGTTAATCAGAAGTCCAGGAAAATTATTCACTTCACCATTATACCTAATTTCAGTTATTCTTTTTGGGTGATTACTGTGTTACAGCTGCACCACCACAATGAGAACATACATTAGCATTTCCATGTTTTATGGATGAGGACCACAGGAGATAGAGCTGTAAAGTATTTGTATCCAGGCAGCTGGTACCACAGTTCATAGCACATCAACAACTACCCTCTGTATCCTGTAGTTCACAGGTAAAATTTGTCCTCTCATCTCCACACCTATGGGTCTTCAGGGATTAAAGTTTTGGTTTTCTTTTTTTTTTTTTTTTTCTTTTCCCCCTTTCTAGGTGTTTTTTTTTTGTTTTTTGGGGGTTTTTTGTTTGTTTGTTTTTTGTGATTTTTTTTGTTGTTGTTTCTTTTTTTAAAATATATATCAAAATTGCACCCAAATCACACAGTAGGCACCCGAGGTAGGTTTTAGGTCAGGTATTATGTGATTTGCCAAATCTGCATGTGACTTCACTGGACATAAATTCTCCTGAAATTCAAATATTCACCTGTTCTGGTTCAGGTTTACATAGCTTAAAATTGTCCCCTTTCAGGACCTCCGCCATTTACTCTTAAATTGTATGAAGCATCAGGGAGCACAGGATCAGATATGAAAGGCACCCTGTGGCTCTTTGTGCACTGAATTCATGGGTTGACGTGACCTCTTGGGGAGGGAAGTCACTGCATATCCTTTCTGCTCTCAACCTGCTCAGTCACTTGTCCTTTTTCCCCAGCACAACTCCTAGTTCTTGGCAGAGGAGGCAAGTTAACATGCTGCCATTAATGTAGCTGAGACATCCTCCATTGGGACTGGGGAGATGCAGGAACAAAAGCAGTCCTGTAAATTATAGTGTTATTTGTTGACACGTAGTGCTAACAAGAGAATCTCAGCTCACAGTTTCTAATCTAAGAAGCAAGCTCCCTAAATTAGTTACAAAGGCTTGCTTTCACGTCTGACTTTCTTTCTTAACCATCTCACCATTTCTACATGCTTTTCTGTATCATATTCCAATTGTATAAAATACTTCTCATTTTCGGTCCCTGAAAACCTTTGACATGGGATTTCTTCTCTATTTTCCTTTAAACCTCCACAGTTTTATTTGGTTATTCAGATTATAAGGTGTATAACCCATAAATCTGAAGCAGTTTTGGGGTCTATGTGTATGCAAGCATAGAATTACAGGTTCTGGATATTATCAAGCAACACAGAAATTGCTTCAGGACTCCTTGTTATCAGTGTTTGGGACTGAACTGCCTGAAAAATGGACTGGGATCCGGACATTGCAAGTCTTCTAGTACAGGGCTCATTTGAGCAACAGGCTGGGAGATCCAGGATGGTTCAGAAGAGGAAACATGCATGACTTAAGTGCACCTGACATTGTCATGCTTTTATCCCACGTGAAATATTTTGCATATAAACCAATCTCATTTGAGCTTCAGTGCCACTAGCTAAGTCTTCCCTGCCTGCTCATAAATGGCATGGTGCAGCATGTTGCCCCTTACAGGTTACTGTGAAGAAAATTAACTCCAGCCCAGACAAAACTGCTTCATTGATTACATGGAATTATTTGATATCTGTGATTGAGATTATAATATTAATCGCAGCCTTCATACACCAGACATTTATTGGGTAGCAGTGAACTCACAAGTTGAATTTAGAAAAAGATGGATAATAAGAGTAATAAGGACCAGCTTATTATTCATGTGAAATTTCTTAAGTAGCAGGAAGCATTGTACTTGGCTAATGATATAAGCAGATATAATTTATTCCAGATCTTTATTATGCAGCTGAGTGCTCCTGAGAATCTGGAGTGATTTTAAGGTAAAACATCAATGATAGGAAACATCCTATCACCAATTAACTCTCAATTTCTAATTTTTATGTGGCACTTTGTTTATTCAGAGGGATGGTGTGAATGTGAAGCCAAGATGTTTAATACTGGATGCATTACCCAGGATAAAAGCTGGATTAATAAATTTTGACTGAGAAGAGAGGAATTTTTTTGGATTTGTAACAGTTATAGGTTAAAAGCAAGAATATACAAGAAGATGGCAAGTACAAATTTATAAATAGAACCATAAATAGAACCATATTTTGACAAAAACAAAAGAAGTGCTTACCTTTGATTTACACATTGTTCTTGCATCTTAAAAGTGTCCTCCCCCACCCAGCTTTGGGAACAGTAACAATGGCAGTAACACACTATAAATAGTGAATCGCTGAAGTGAGCAATTCATGAATATCTAATAGGCTTCAATTTGTTTGCATAAATTGCTCAACAATTATCTAACATATTTGCAGAAATCTGTGTGTTAATGAGAGAGGAAAAGAAATAACAACCAAATTAGTCATATAGTTAGACCATAGCCTGTAATGAGGCTTATTCTACTGAAAATATAACTTGTTTTTTACTCTTATAAATAAATATAAACATCAATAAATATACAACATAAAATATATTGTTGCAAATGACCAGTGTTGTGCAAGCTGTAAGTGCCTCTGAATCCATCCATTCACCCTGTGGTGATGCCACCAAATTAATGTGGGTGAGTAACAGAACCCATTCCCTGTGGATCCTGTGTCTTTGAGGAATGTTACCTACATCTGGTCACCTTTACTACTGAAACCATGTATTTTAAGATGCAGGACCTGTTAATCTGATATGTCAGAGTGTGATTTGCTGTGCTGAAGTTTATACAGCCACATGAATTTTCTGTATCCATCTGATGGTTTCCCTGCAAATGTACTGTGCTTTTCCTCAGAAACAGTCGCGCTGCTTCTTCAATGGAACAATTTACTCTTAACAGATTAACAGTCCTATCTCATGAAGATAGATCAGTCTCTTTCAGCTTCTACAAACCCAGGTATTTGCAGGCAACAGCTACCAGACATTTAATCACCTGACAGGACAAATGAAGGCACATTGATGTAACCAGCATTATTCCCCTGCAGGTGTGTTCAGTCTGAGGAATATGCATCACTTTAAGGACTAGAGTTGCAAATTGGAAGCAGGGACATATGTGCAGAAAATAATTGCTCTAGTAGTGAATAGTGGGGTTTTTTTTTTCTTCATTAATAATACTAAATTACTTACATAGGGTAAAAATAAAAAACCTCAGTAACCCCCTGTTGTTGTTTAACCCCAGCTGGCTCCTAAGCCCCATGGAGCTGCTCCCTCACTCATCCCCAGCAGGATGGGGAGAAAATCAGAAGGGTAAAAGTGAGAAGACTCATGGGTTGAGATGCAGACAGTTTAATAGGCAAAGCAAAAGCTGTGCATATAAGCAAAGCAAAGTAAGAAATTCAATCACTGTGTTGCTTGGTCAGCCATCTCCAGGAAAACAAGGCTCTATCACCTAGAACAGTGACTTAGGAAGACTCTGAATTATCCCCCCACCCCTTTCCTTCTTGTCCCTCAGCTTTATGTCCTGAGAATGATGATACATGGTCTAGAGTATTCCTTTGGTCTTCTAGAGTCACCTGTCCTGGCTCTGTCTCCTCCCAATTCCTTGTGCACCCCCAACCTTTTCTGTGGTGTGCTGGAATGAGAAGCAGAAAAGGCCTTGGCGCAGTGCAAACCCCGTTCAGCAATAGTAAAAGCATCCCTGAATTATCCACACTATTTCTAGCACCAATCAAAGCCCAACCCTAGGCTAGCCACTGTGAAGAAAATAAACTCTATCCCAGCCAAACCAGCACACCTGTGCAGTGAAAACTCTGGGCTGAATTTTGGGAAGATACTACAGGGCTGTGCAGTTGCTGTTGTGCTTTATGGAGTTGTTTGTTGTTTATACTGGCTCTTTAGGGAGCCAGAATAGTCTGGCCAGCTTAAAATACAAAAAGATTATTTCAAAGTGTTTTGTTTTTAAGACAATATTAGTCCATTAGGGGTTCAAAGGTTGTTGCCGCACAATAGAGAGCTGCAGACCTTGCTGAAAAGGTCAAGCAATGTCCCACCAACAACAGCTACTAAAACATAGGAGGAATTCTTTACTTGAGAAACTGTTATTTTCATTCAAAAAATGTCATTCAATGAACAAATCATCTGAAGCAACTGTTAAATAAATGTCCTCGTGGGAACAATGATGTATCCTGTCATTCAGAAGGGTCAACTTTTTAAAACTCTGTTTTACCTACTGTCCACTGCCATGCTGATTACTGAATCACATCAGAGTAATTCAGAGAAGTGGGCTGAGTCTCATATGAGTCCCTATTTTCATTTGTCCTGGATCTTTCTGTCATACCACTTTTTGTAACCTCCATGATTCTTTATCACTTACGCTAAAGACTGACATCTCTATCTTGCATTGATACATAGATGAGATCAGATGATTTCAATACAGTCCGTCTTTATAAAGATGTAAAAACACATTCAGAAGTCTTCTTTAAAGTGTTTTATCCTTGAAGTCTTGACTGAAAATTTTGTGAGAAGATAGTCTATGTATTAACTGGGTAGAAACTGGAATTCCTCTCATTCAGGACATTCTGAAATTGAAACACAAGACCTTAAACTGCATAGAAAATATTTTCTTTGAACATTTTTCTTGTGAAGATTTATTTAAATTCAAGCCTATTTATTTTTTCTTCAAATCTCTCAGGAGACCCTGGGTAACCCATCACTCCTGTGTTTAGTTGTGACAGTTGGGAGCAGACCTTTTAGACTACCAGGGAATGACAAGTCTGCTTGTTGTAGCCTATGTCTGTACAAGTTTTAATATTTCAGCCTAACTGTGAGAGGGCAAAATAATGGCAAAATTATAAATGGTAATGTGGAATTGATGCCATAAAATATAGAAAGGTTTAGGCTTCAGAGCAGTTACTGTATGAGCAAATAAAACTTTGTTACTTGGAAGCACTTTTAATAGTGTATTGTCAAGCTAATAATGCTGTGATTCCTGTAAGTGCAGAGAAGTACATGGTCAGGGCCTGACCTGCTGGTTTAATAAATAAATAATTGCTCATATTAGAGGTGTTCATGTGAGTCAAGAAGTGGGATATTAATTAAGGAGCTGTGCAGAGCTGATGTGAACAGACTCCCTGAGGTGGGCAGTGCTGTGAAGCTCTTCAAGAGATGTTTTGCATTGATTTCTTCACAGCCATTGCCTGGGCACAGTGTTTTCACTGCATGGGGGTCACACCTGGGCAAATATGCCCCTTTGCCTCCACAGTGCCCAGGGGAAGGAGAACAGAAGAGACTGAACTTGCAGGATGAGGAATGTGCTTTTCCTCTTGGTCTCTACTAAGTTTGAGGGTACAGAGAACATCCATTGGCAGCCTTTTTTTAGGGTGGTACTATATTACAAAGCAGCTGGATTAATCTATGTAAAGTGGTGGTTCATTTTATCTAGTTTCATTTAATTCACACAGGAGCAACACTTTTACATTTTGGTGGTTTTTAGCATTACTCCATCTCACCATCCTGGGGCATGGAAACGTGGAAGAATCTCAGTTTTCATTATGGAATTTTCCATTCCTATCTCTTGTCAAAATAATCTGAAATTCAAAAATAAGAAGTACACTGAATATAAATCTAGTGCTACTTTTCTGCATGACCAGTATGAAATTTCAAAGACAGGGTAATTGCTGACACATATCTATAAAAGACATAAATACATAATCCTACTGAAGTGAAATAACTGGAGGGACAAATACTAGGAATTATCCAGGAACAATCACACTTTTAATGTAAATGCTTTGTTATAAATTAAGGAATCAGCTTTCCTAGATTGCCTCTTGCTCCCAAGTTCAGGCTTTTAGATCTTTGCTGCTGCAGGTTCTTTATCTAGTTAGATTAAAGTCAGCATGCAGATGCTTTTCTGTGCTACAGTCATAGCTCCTGGATTGCTTGCTAGAGTTTACTGAGGAGTGCTGGAAGCCACAGCACCAGGCAGTGGCTGTACAGCACCTACAAGCAGTTCTTGCAAATTTCCTGCCTTTCAGCGCTCCATGTGCCTCCACAGGTAAGCTGAGGAAACACATAGGTGTTGTGGGTTTTAATAATCACAGGCCATCTAACAACTTTGTTTGGGTTTTATTTTTTGGCCTATGACAGTGAAATCTTCAAGGGACAGTAAAATCTCAGGGTCAGTGAGGGGATGATAAATAACTGTTTTGCGTTTACTGCCAAATGATTTCTCTAACTGACATGGGTGTTCCACAGCAGGTTGTTGCTCTGAAGACCTATCACAACAAATACTTGATTACTTGCAATTTAAAGTTGCAAATACAGAAAATAAAGCTTAGTAAAATTGCACCAGTGTTAAAATCACCTGACCAGGCATTTGCACAGCCTGGTATTACAGAAGTAATGTTTTCCACACAGACTAAAGTAATCATTTAAGTAGAAATCAAGTTACACTGATGAAATACTTGACCAAAAGCATACTCTAGTCCATTTATCATAGATTAAAAGCAAAGAATAAAGGATAGAAGGAAAATTGCTCAACTAGTGGAACTGTGAAAGTTAGCATTTGATTGTTTTTTCACTTCACAGACCAGTTCTGCTGATCCCATTATTCTTGACTATAATACACTGAGACATATCTCACTGATGCTCCTGTGAGTAATGGTAATTTAAGGAAAGCTCAGATAGTTTTCAAGGACTGAACTGCCGATTTAAATTGCGTCCACAAAGGAGGAGACAAAATAAAGAATTTTGCAACCTCATTTTGATCCGTTATTACATACACACAAATCAGACTGCTGTATTTGATCTAGCCCAACATACTTAATTTGCCCAAACATTTGTGGTAATGGCATATTTTGATTAAATTATCTGAGGTTTAAAAATTGTTGCTATAGCAACATACACTCTCGAGTGAGATGCCTGACTCTCATCCTAGCAAATAATTTCTGTCAGGAAATTATTTGATAGGGTGATGATAGGAAAATTCAAAATAAGTAGTTGAATTGCTGATATTCCTGCCCAAACTAAAAATAAGCCAGGTTTGGCCCTGATATAAGTAGGTACCTTTTATTTTGGTAGGAACTGAACAAGGTAAGTGTTAACATAACTCTATCTGTACTTAGTGTAGGAGAAGGTAAGAAAATAAAAGTGATAAAACAGCCTGTCTGTAATGAAATGTCATGACTAAATATGTCCCTGTTTTTACTCTGGAACATTTCATATCACCTATACATGCCCATTTCTGTAGTAAAATCTATCCCAATAGACATTACATATAAATATGTAACACTCCTAAGTGTTTCTCTGCAGCATATTTGCCATTGCGTCTTATCATCCTGAATTTTGAGGTACCTTTTCCTCATACCATCATCTGAGAAAGTGTGAAAGTTTTCTGTTGTGTGTCAGGTCTCACACTTGATCAGAGAGGAACTCACCTACAGTTTGAGAGTAAATGTGTATGAAACCAAACACCTAAAACTAAGTCTTAGTCCATGTTTTGACTTAATTAAGTGAGAGGCAAGGTGAGAAGAGGCCTCTGTACTTTCTCACTTGTAACTACTCAGTGCCAAAAGAAGTCCTCCTTAGATTTTGGGCAGCCTTTTCTATGCTTGCTCCCAGGTATGCTTGGTGCCCAAACATTTTGAAAACTGCAGGAAATAGACTGTGAGTTGCTCAGTCTGTAGCAGTGCCTTTGGATAAGGTAATTTTTTCAGTCTGAACTGCTCTGCTGGGGATATCACTGTCCATGCACAATTGTACATTAATTTTTCTGAGGTGCAAAGCATGTGGGAACGGTCACAGTGTGTAAATCATCAAAAGCCCTTTGTTGCCCAACAGTGACCTTTGGAGGCCTTTGCTGCATGTTTGCACTCACTGAAGTATCCCCAATTTATGCCAAGGACATGTTAAAACTGAGCAAGACCACAGGCTGGTGCTAGCAGCATTTTAGGAAAAGTTCACGGCAGCCTGTCTTCAAACCTGCTGCTCAGTGTTTATGTAGCAGGAAAAGAAATTTGTTAATTGCATTTGGAGTAGACAGCAAAAACATTTATAAAGCGTGCATTGGTCACAAGCTTAAAGGGTCCTGGGTTTGATCCCAGAGCAAGTGTTTATCCTTGAAGATTTTGTTATTGGCCGTATGGGTTACCTTCAATTAGATGTTCAGGTAATGCAATATTTCATTCCTTTTCAATGTTTAATTTCTTTTCCTTCTTACATGCACTGAATTTGTTCAAAGTTGGTTTTTCTTGCTTCATTTTGCTTCCCGGCAGAGGCATTAAAGAGATTGAATGTCCGTAAGTTTTAAGAAAGCCCTGAGGACTCTAGTTCTCTACTCATTTACACCACTGTGGCATTACTAAGCTGGAATTGTCCCTGATTAACACAAGGAGAGAATCAAATTCTGCCTATCCAGTAGTTCTGAATGCAATGGATACTTGGATTTTGTTGATGCTGGAAAAAAATTAATTACTGAGAAGTAGCTCTCTTCTTTCAGGTAATAAAAAACCCTCATTTGTCTTCCTCACTAAGAATTTGAAGGTAATTTTATGTCCTCCTTAAAGGTTTATATATTATGACTGCCATTCATTTCCCATCTGATGTAAAAAGCCAAAACCAGAATTTGACTTTGATAAAAAGCCTTCACAAAAAAAAAAAAAAAAAAAAAAAAAAAAAAAAAAAGCAGCACAAGTCCCTCTCAAAATGTTCTGCTTGACACCATGTATGGCATCTATTTTGAACCACAGCGATTTGTTGACTCATTCATTTCAGAACCCCCTGAGACCTCAATGTAGGACTTCTCTAGGGTTTGGAAGAATATTTGCAAATCAGGTAGTTTCCTCATAAGTGTATTAATTGCCTTGGAAACATAAAAGCATTCATAATTTATTTACAAACATTTTCCACTCTTGCTTGCTTAAGCATTCTAGTTCCAGAAGAGCTGCAGTTTGCTTTCCTGAACAAAATACTCCCTAGCTCCACACTTCTTGTGAGAAATGACTGATGACCCCCAAGAACATAAGTTGTGATTGTTGAAGACTACAGTTTGAAAAGGGAAGGGGTAATCTTCACAGAGGTTTAACCAATAATTTGAATTAATAGATCATTCTGTCAGAGATAGTTGAAGCAAACTGAGGTTAAACCTTATACTCTGTGGCTGGAGGTGTTTGGTCTTTGCACCACTTTTTTGTTCTAAGCAGTAAGTTACACTACTTTGATGAGCACATCCTTCATGCAGAAATCTTTTCCAGCACAGCTGCTGGACAGTGTGTCAAAAGAAAGCTAGCATAAACTCAACAAACATAAGTAGCAATAGACAAGGTCAGAACTTGAGTAAAAATAGGAATTTTTTCACCTTTTTCAGATATCTTTCCTGTATTGTACTTCTTGTGTGACTTACATGTATATTTGTAATGTTTTGCTGGGACATTTGCTGGACATTTCTCTGTTATAGTATCCATCTTGTGTTAGTGGAAAATTTCTCTTTCCAGTATGCTTGACTTGTATGTCTCACATTACCTTACTCTTCTGGGAGATCTGGAAGTGCTATTCATACATAGCATCCTGTGATTCATCCAGAAGTTTCTATGCTGAACATGGAAATAATTTTTTCCCTTTTTCCCTCCCCACTTTTAACCAGATAGACAAGAAAATTGTCCGCACTGAAATTGGAGTTCTCCTTCGCCTTTCGCATCCTAACATTGTAAGTTTAGCCATGTTATTCCACTCAACATTTCTTTCCTTGTTTTCAAACTCTGTTTGTAAGAGATGACTATTGTGGTTCACCAGTCTGTAGAGACCTGGATTAAAGTTCCGGGCTCTCTTAGTGGGCATGCTAGCAGTTTTTTATGAACATCTGTTGAGTTATACTTCCATTTTAAGATAAAACAATGATGTTCTTACAGAGTGAGTGAGAAACTCTGTGAAAGAAGTTCTGCAAATGAAAGTAGAAGTTGGTGTTTTCAGTCCTGGGAGACTTAAAGACCAAAAGGTCCTACTTTTTGGTTTCTCTGAGAGATTGGCAGATGGCCTCTTAAATTCCTGTATTTCACAGAGGTTACTGAGGTACGAGAATAACCAAAAGAGTACAAAAAAAGAAAAAAAGCTAGCAAAAAAAACTGGGAGAGAACCAGGTAACTCTCCCGGCTGTGTTCTGTGTTCTACTGTTGACCTTCAGAAGTGCTCTGCAAGGAGACAAACAAGCAAAAGAAATACTTTCTGCATTCTTTTACCAGATAAAACTGAAGGAGATATTTGAGACCCCTACAGAAATCAGTCTTGTTCTGGAACTGGTCACTGGTGGAGAATTATTTGACAGGTAAGTTACCTGTACATACTCTTCCAGCACCTTCCTTCCCCAAGGAGGTTAGAGTTCAAATTTCTTCTCTGTATGTAAACCCTGTGTTAGTAATTACTGGAATTGCTTTACCAGCATTCACATGAATAAATATCTGCAGCAAATATCCTAAAAGTGCCTTTGGAAATGTAATTGCCATGAGACTTTTTGGGAAATATCGGGGTTCACTGTTATTTGTCTCTGCCCCGATATGGGAAAAGTGGTTCTGGGTGGCCGCACTTTTGAAGGACGAGTCTGGACTCTCAGGTTTTTTGGTCTTCAATCTTGTTTATTAATTCTTATCTACAATATTTTCTCTTTGCCCAGCCGAGGTCTGTTCAGCAGGACAGCCAAGTGCACTTTCCCCCCCTCTCAAACTGGTGCTATCTTTTATACTAAAAACTACGTATACCATGTTTACAGTTATGTTCCAATACCTATCACCTATGTTAGACAGTGACTTTCCACGCTAAACCAATCTATGAATGCCAGCATTATCCTGAACATGGATGCCAGGGAGAAGAAAGAAGAAGGACAGGGCACGCCCAAATCCCTCCATCTTGGAACCCCTGACCCCCATGTACAGAGTTCCAAATCCCCCTGTACAAGGTCCAAAACCCACCTGTACAGTGCTCCAAAATTTTTTCCTCCACCCTGTGATTGCTACTGCTATGCTACTTAAACTTTTTGTGACCTGTAATTCTTCATACAAAGTTGGTAATTTCCTCCATGGGTTGAGATCAAATTTCCAGGTGTCTTTGGCTTCCTACCAGGGTCTCTGAGCCCCTGCCAGGGCTTTGAGCCATCCAGAGCATCCAGAGAGATGTCCTGAGTTCCAACAGGAAAAAAAAAATAATTGAAAATGGAGGAATTGGCCAGTAAATGTTGAAGAAAGGTGCTCAGCACACACACAGCATTGAGTGTGTTAGAGCAGACAAAAGATGGGAAAAACTGGCAAAATCTCATTGACAGGTCATCATAAAACAGATTAGATGGCAATCAGCCTGCCAGGAGGATACTGTTATATCAAATAAAAATTTTGTAAGCAGACTAACAGGAAAGATATTCTCTTTGGTATTCACTGTGTTTATCAAACATCTGGTTTTGCTACAAAGGTTCTTCAAGACAGCTGTTGAGTTCTGAAGGTTTTACTCATGAGGCTGCACATGCTTCTGGAGTAAATGCATATGCCTAAAGTGAGATGATTCTGTAATAGTGTTGGGATGATATTTTATTGGTAGGGATTTGGGTTTTTTAGAGCAAGAGAGGATAAAGAAAGCATTTTATACTGGTTTGAGTAAATGAGTTAATTTACTGGTGTTAGTGATTTCAAGCTCACATAAAGACAGGTTATTTGATATTCCTTGTTCTGTAATTAAAGTTTAGTATCATAGAGGAATATTACAAAAATACACATCAAATATTCAGTCTGAAAGTATCTGCCACTTGAAAAAACAAAAGCATACTTGTTTTTTTATGCCATGGTCATACCTTCAGCTTGACAGGAACTATTTCTAAACAAGAACAACAAAAGCAACTGCTCCTATGACTCCTAAGTTCAACAGAAGAAGGATGATTACTCTCTCAGTACTGAACCAGAAGAATGAGGAAAGACATGCTGCAAATTAAAGTACCAGTGGGGTCCCAGTCTTGAGCTGGAGACGACCCTGGTCAAAGTGCATTACCTTTCATGTAGCCCTTTATATATCCACATGGATTTCAGATTAGGTCTTTTTCAGGGGGGCTGGATACTCTACAGGAGCGTTTGATGAGATCTTGCAAATGCAAAACACAAAAAATCCAGTGAAGCAGCTGGTTCCTGAGCAGCAACCATCTGTCTGGCGGAAGAACTGAAGAGAAAAGATTTCATGGGATCCAGGATGGGCAACTGCATTATTTGGTGAAACCTTGATTTAATATACTGACAGTTTCAACATTCTCTAATCTATACTTGTTAGTGACTATGGGATTTGAACTGTCCGATTGATCTTTTCAAAAAGATTGGATGCTTGATCCAGTAATTTGGATAGCTGGGACCAGCTGTGTGGCATTCTGACTAGAAGCAAAATCACTCAGTAGAATTGCAGAGCCCCCTTGTGATGCTATAGGTGAGTACCGATACTGTGGAGATCTGAACTCTGCATCCTCCTTTGCCCCATGCACAACAGAACTGGAAATTTTGTCAATACAGACCTCTGTGATTTGGAAAAAGAACCAACAAGCAATGAAACAAAAAAACATATTAAATTGTTTTCAGCTCTTAAGCTAGGAATATTACTTCACTCTTCAACCTTAAACTAAAAATAATTAAGCAGAAATATGCAGCCAAGATGTTTTGCATTAGTGACTCCAGTTAAATATTAGCTGTTTCTCCTCTTTAAGCTGGGCTAAAGGATTAGTACTTGCATTGTTCTGTACAATGGCTGCCCTCTGAGTTTTAGGGAGGGTAAATTTAGGTTTCTGCCTTAGGGCAGATTCCCCTCTCATGAGTAATCTTTTCCTTACATCTTTTTATTATGCATGAAGGAAATGTTATGACTGACAGAGAGACCTTGTGCATGCCTTTTTCTGTGCTTATATGATTCCCATCGCAGGAGAAAGACAATGACCTCGAATATCTCCTCCTGAGCAGAAGAGCTGTGTCAGATGTGGAGGGACAGCTGTGACCAGGTCTTGAGATCCACCCCATGGTTGTCCTCAAGGTGGGACCCTGTGTGGACAAGCAGGACCCTAGTGTGGCCTGGCACCACCTCCAGGGTGTGGAATACCTTATGTTCCTTATTTGTAAACCACCGCCCCTACACAGACAGCAAAGCAACTTTTGTACTCTGGAGGAGTTACTCTTATCCCTCTTTCTAATCAGCTGTCAGCAAATGACACAGCTGGGCCTGTTACAAAAGCAGTGCTGCCCTCCTGGCTGCAAACATCTTAATTTCTGTTACTGCTAAATCTTGTAAAATGCTGCTACTTTTTGTATCAACTGTTTTATTGCTCCAATTTTCTCCCATCCCAGATGTCCATTCTTCTTCTGAATAGTATTTGAGCTGCAAAAGAGTAAGTTCTTCCATGTAAACATCCCTCTTATCATGAAGATGATTTTATAAATATCCAAGATCCAATTAGTCTTCTAGAATCCTATTAGCATTGTTGATGTGCCGCTGGTTTCATGCCATTCTAACTAAAAGTTCTGGATAATGAAATGATTGTTTTCTTTCACCATATTTAACATTACTGTCAAATCATCCACGTTATTGCTAAAATGAACTGTCATTATGACAATTTTTCAATTGTGTTACCTAAAGGGAGACAAATGCAAAGTAATATATCAGTTTGACACCTGAGTTAATACAGTTCAAATCAGATTGATTTTGGCTGTATTTTTAAAAAGAAAACTGTTTCTCAGACTTCATAAATCACGTTGTGGGTCATACCCTACGTACCACTCCAAATACAAACTCAAAACTGGAGATGTTTGTGTAAATTAGAATATTTATTGCCAACGTACATGATGATTTTTACCAACCAGCAAATGAGAAGTGACAAAGAGCCTATGGCAAAGAATGACAAAGAAAGTGGCAGACTGGTGGAGGAATTTACCAGAATAGAGAGAAAAATGCAGCAGGTCTAAATTAACTGGTATTAAAGTTCTTTATAGGTGCTGCATCTCCAGCTTAGTGCTGGGACATATTTCTCACATTTGCTTGGCCCTGCTCTTCATTTCTGCATGTCTAAAACAGACAGGCATGGTTGAAGTGCATTTAAACTGGCAGTTTTTGACAGAGCCCCGAGGGACAATCTTCTGATAAGGCTCTGCGTTCCAGTAATGGTAAGCCCAAAAGCACAATCTGATATCTTGTCTTTTATGGGCTACCTTTTGTTCAAGTTGGGGTTTTTTGCATTCAGATTTTATTCATATCTATTGTCTTCCAGCTGTATCACCAGTATATCTCTTTTTCAAATATGAATTTCAGCAAAAAAATTCAACTCTACTTTAACTTCTTTTTAATCAGAATACCTGCAGGTTGCTAAGAATAGTTTTGGTTTTTTCCACTTCGGATACAAATGTCAATCCATATATTCGTGTTTTCACTTTGGCATCTTGACCATAGGCTTTTCTGTTTCTTCTTTCATGTTATTATTGAGTGCACCAAACAATGTCTAAAAATAGCACTTGCAGCTGACAGTCTCTTGACTCACTTCCATTTCAAGTTTCATGTAATTTCCTGTGATCTGTGGGTTCAAATACATGTTCTCTTCTTTTATATAGTATACATTAACAAAAATATTAATTATTCTAAATAAGTTGACTTGTTAAGAGGTGTGAGAATGATTGCTTCTTATGGATAAAATACAGCAAAGCTTTCCCAGGATTTAGGAGCACCTTTCTGTTTATGCTTTTGGAAACTAAAATTGCTAAGGGAGGTCAAAAATATTTAAGGAATTAATCAGTCACTAAAGTGAGAGTCTTTTATGAGGTAGTGTCAGAATAGCACCTTCTGTTTGCTTCAGTGCCCTGATCTCATTATGTCATGGCAGTTTGTCTGTCTTCTGAACAGGGGTTGGAGAAGTACTTTAGACTCCCTGCTTCATGGGACCGTGTTACAGATCCCTCACTCAGGACTGGCAAAAAATAGAAAGAGGTTGGTGACTTGACTACACCAACTATGCCTGTTCTCTGAAGCTGGAGTCAAGATACAGAACTCTGATAACAAAGTGCTCTTTGATATCTTAGTAACTCATTTAGTTTCTCTTGAATTTAGCTTCAGTAATGATAAAACCAAGTAATTTCAGAATAAAGACGTGCATTAATGCTCATTTGTAGTCTTTCCAATGTAATTTGGTATTTTGTTCTCATACAGAGCTGTAATAATGCTTTTACACCTTTTTTTTTGGTGGTCAGTGCCTAATTTTCTGTTACTCTGGAAACTGGGAAAGCCCTTTGTAAATTGCACGTATCAGTGCCTGTGAAGCTCTTTATTTTGGTAGATATTTTTAATACAGAAGGTTCTTGAGATTATAGCTCCTCTGACAGATGTATTCACAGTTTTCTACCACAGCTTCAGCATTATAATATAGATATACATTGTCTGTATGGCAGACAAACTAGGTGAGTTAAATTAATCTGCTAAACTAATTAGAAAGTTGATTGAGGCTTAGCTGAATTCCTTAGTTATTAACAAATTTCAGCTTCTTATTTGATTGAAATGCAGACAGGTTTTGACAGTGTTGAGGTATATATACCTACAGACTATATAACTGTACTTTACATATATATGTACATACAGAAAGTCCCTGACTGACCCAAGTGTATTGATGTGTCTTTGCATTGATTCAACACCTCTCCCGGATTTATAAAATAATTTAAAATGTGTACGCTTTGTACATTTTTGATTTAATTGCTTTTTTGCTATGGACATTATGACAAGAGTGTAAAGTGAAGTAAAAATATTTTAGGAAGAAGTACAGTTTTCCTAAATATTCAGACCACTGAAATGCTTTTCCTAGATGATAATTAAGGAGATTTTTAATGAAAGCCTGGAAAGCAAATATGTTTTAGGTAGTGTACTTCTCAGTTCAATGTTAACTTTTAGTCACAATTGCAAGGAATGTGTCACAGACCTGTGCACTATAAGAGGTGCCAGGGCCACAAAAGAAGGTCTGGAAGAACTGAACCTGAAATAATCCTGAACTGAATAATGATAATGTGAATGTTCCTGGGAATTGTGACATAGAGGAATATAAGCACAGTCTGAGTTTTGCAAGCTGTGCCCAGTTCCAGCGTTTGATGGTTAGCTGTTCACTCTTGCTGGGAAGTAGGCGATGTTCCAGAGTGAGCTCCAGGGCAACTTGTTTAAAATGTCATGGCAGCTACAGCTGCTCTGGTTTGGCATGGAGGGGTGGAGTGGCTAGATGGGTCACCTGAACTCGGGTAGGATCTTTCCACCACCCTTGGGCATCCATGTTTTGGCTTTTGTTTCTTAAATACCTTTGTAGTCTTATGTGTAAGCTATTCCAGTGACTCTCCAGACTGGTAATTATATTCAGTGTCAATATTAGGAAAAACTTTTCTTCTGTAAATTCAGCCAGTATTTGTTTGCCTTGTCCCCAGTAGGTAGAGAGATCGTGATTACTTTATTCTTTAAAGCAAATTTTATAGAAAGCTCGCATGCAGAGGATTGTGAAAGACTCTCTTTTCTTTGCCGCTGCAATCTTTTGTCCCCCATTATGTTTTCTATGTTTCAGTTTCTGTCTATTGAAAATCCTCCCCATTCCTACATCTTTCCCATATCATGGGACCCCTAACTAGTCAGAGAAACCCAATTAAAGCCCCAGCACTTGTTGTCAGGCAGCTTCATTGGTGCCTTCAGTGCTGCTCTTTTCCCCTCCCCAGGCCACTGTCTCTTTTGTAAGCCTTCAGGGATTTCTCTCTTCACCCCCTCTCAGCAGGCAGGAGTTGTGACGTGCTTTAGTAATTCCCTTTGCTGTATTGCCTCACATAGCCCGTTACACAGAAACTTTTGAGAGGGGAAGCTTGCAGCCAGTTCATGAGCACTGTGGCTTCACGACTTCTAGAAGCAAAGACTATTATTTTTAAAAATATCTTCTGAGTTCAAGCTCCTGAAACGTGAACTTGTCTAATTCTGTGGGTGCAATAGTAAAGCTGAGTTGGAAGTAGAAAGTTAAAGAGGGGGAAACAAATCCTAGTATGAGCTATAAGAAATATGTAATCTTTCTCTAAATTCTCCTGCATGCCACATTTATCAGAGAATGAGTCTTGCATAATAACAATGGAGGAAAAATAGTTTTCCTGAATGACTGCAGTGCTGAATTTCATTTCTAAACACAGTACTGAAGAAAAACTTCTAGTTTGTTTCACAGGGAATCAGATCCAAACCCAGGTCAGTATATCCCATTATCTTTTTTTCAGATGACAGACTGGCAGTTTGAGTCATTAGAGACAGTAACAGCTAGTCTGCTCTGGAGTATGAACATGGTTGTAGAATAAGGGAGATTCTGAATCAGAGCTACTTGTTAAAATATTTATTATTCCTCAATTTTGTGGTATGAAAAATGCATGCATATTTATGCAGGAAACCTTTTTTTTTAACTAAACAAATGCATCAGATCAACTAGGAATTGCAATCACCTCAATACAGACAAGAACGAATAGATCTGTGAATCATTCATTGAGAAAATGACCCTTGTGGAAACCATCTTGTTATTGAATAGAGTGATGTAATTTTCTTTTCCTGTTTCTGCTAGTTTTTAGTCTCACTTTATCTTGTAGAAATCTTCTAATTTCATTTTGAGTACAAGAATTTGCATAAGAATTGAGGAGTTGCAGGAAAAAAATCTCCATGACAACAAAAGTATTTTAGATAAATTAACATTTATTGTATAGAACCAAACAATTTTTTAAATGGTTAGCACATACTGGCATTGGAATAGAACTTGTATATGTCTCAAGCATTGTCTTGCCTGAGACTGTAGATGAAGTAGCATGACACAATCCACAGCTAAGATATGGCGCAAGGGTTTTGGGTAAAAGCCAGCTAGAAGCAGAATGAAAATTACCCTAGAAAGAGTCATGTCTTTTTTTAATGTCACAGTAGTTATAAAAGATGGTCTGCAAGGCACATACAGGCAATGCTTAAAGAAAGCAAAATAATGTTGGGAACTGATAAAGTATAATAATTTTTACTGTCTTAGATGGCCAAGTTGGTTTAGCAGGACTTTTGCAAGCCACATGATATGTTTCTAAATTCAGCTAATACTCAAATGCTACCAACTCCACATTTTGGAGAAATAGTATTTATAGCAGCAACATTAAATAATTGCTAAATATTGCAACTTTTAGAGTAACTGTTTAGATAATTAGCATAAAAATAAGTGCATTTGCTAATATGAATTAAGGTAAGAAAGCAACAGACTTTACCTGCTCACATTTTAGGCAAGACTGGAGGATGGGTGAGGTGGCCCACATGTGAGGGAAGCAGAGAAAAAAAGCTAAGAATAAGAGAACTAGCGCATATAGAGCATGGGGGAGGAGAAAATAAGTTTTTAAAATTGTAGAGGTTTCAAATTTTCTTGATCAGCAGGAGCCATGAGTGCATGTTGAGTTTAAAAATGCAGGAATATTCATTGTACCAATACCAATTCCAATACCAATGAAAAATAAAAGAGAAAGAGGCTTTGGTCTCAGGGACAGTGGTCTCAACTGGAAGTTTCAGGCATTGCCATAGTGAGAGGCCTGGAGTAGTTCTGTGGAGGGGGGAAGGGTGTTCACCTTTCCTCACTTTTAGCTGAGAGCTGTCACTATAACAACAGCAGCAGCAAACACTGACTGGGAATTTAAGGCACTGTCAGCCTTGCACAAAAGAGGTGTGTGCTGCCAGTGACTAGCCCAGTCTAGCATCCCCTGTCATTGGATGAGTCCTCTCCTTGCTCAAAGCAGGTTCCTGGGTGGTTTTGATTTCTTTTTCTACCAGTGCAGCTGTGCAAGCTCTGTTTCACTTGCTGGACTTGGAAATATTTCGCCCCCATTTTTGTTACTCTTTGAAAAATCAAACCCCAAACCTAGTCATTTCCTTCTTTGATGAAATGTTCACTTGGTTGTTCCTTTAGGAGACTGATTATTTTCACTTGCCTGATGTGCTTGTTGTTAATCCTCAGAAAAGTGTTCTAGCCAAGTGTAAAATTGTATATCAATATAATTTTAATACTCCTCTGAAAATTGATTCTAAAATGATGCATTGGGATTCCCCATCTCTTTCCTCCTTGATTTTCAGGTCCCATGTGTTTAGCCTAGCCAGACTGCCCTACCAGTAATAAAATTTTTCCCCTAATAAAATTTCTGCAGAGCAGGTGTGGCCACTACCTCCCTCTCCTTACTGGGATGGCCCACTGCTTTCCATGGCTTCACACAGATACAGTGAAGAAAAGCCCAGCAGCAGGAAGAATGTCCCAAAAGGAGTAAAATCCATTGCATATTTTCCCATATTACACTGGAGGCTGCAGGGATGGGGTGAATGCTGGTAGGAGTTTATTTATCTGCAGATGTAGATGCTCATGAAGACATGCAATATGGAAATACAATTAAAAAAATAGTAAGAGCTGCAATTCCATGGTACTGAGGCTACACTGAAAACTGTCTGCAAAACTAAAGAATTTATACTGCAAAAAAACTCCCAGTGCTCACAAGGGAACAGAAATGCTGGAAAGGCCAGTTGGAATCTTGCAAGGATTACTGCAAATTATGCAACACTTGAACACATACATGTGTTTGATGATGGAAGCTGCCAAAACATCAGTGTATGCCTCCCCACAAACACATTATGCCATTTCCACATGCTTGCTGGGCTGTGTGATGCTGGGGTGGTTTTCGCACTGCTAAATCTGTTATAACCCCATTACCTGTCAAGGCTCTTCCACCTCTGGGCAGCAGCAGCAGCTGAAAGAGCAAAATAACACAGATTTCTGTGGGGTGCCCAAGCCCTGCAGGCAGGCAGGGATGTGTCTCAGCACCATGGGACTCAGCCTTTTTCCAAAGGACATCTCCATCTCTGCTGGCACTGGGAGAGGGTGGTGAGCAGGGGCTCTGGGAAGTATTTCCCTGCTCTTCTATATAGAAGGAGGCAGATTTGTCTCAAATATGATGACATGCTTGGAAAGACAAGATTGAGTCAGGTGGTGCTTTGGGAGAGCTCTGGCTTGCTGTTCATCTAGTAGCCATTCTGCTAAATATGTGCCTTGATATATAAGAGTGTAAAAATTGGATCAGTATATGTCAATAAATGTGTATGCATAACCATGAAAAAGGGATCGTACACAAACAGGCACTGCATTTTTGCTCAGTCTAGAATGTCTCCATTTTGAAGTTCTTAAATTTCCTGGATGCTTGCAGCACCAAATTAAGTGTTTTTCCACCCACTTTTTCTGGTTTAAAGCAGTTCCCTGCTCTCTTCCTCATAGTTTTTCTCTCCAGCACCTTCTTGGCCTACCTGGCTTGTTCATCTGTGTATCAAAGAAAATATTTAATTAGTTCCTTATTGCTGCTCTTCCTATCTTTCTATCCTTTCAGCAAAGGCTTAATCTTCCTTCGCCCATGATTTTGTCAAATATCATCCTGTAAACTAGGTGTAAATAGTTGGGGTTTCCTTCAGTAATAGTGAAATAAGATATTTCTGCAGGTTTCCTTCCCATTATAGAAAAAAGGGCAATGAGTAATTGTTAATCTCCAGGCTGAATTTGAAAAATCCTTTTAAAGAAGACACATTGGTCTCAGGTAGGAGTCTTACTGGTACACCTACCATTTGTCTTATATAAACTATCTCAGGGAGGATGCAAAAAATAAATATGCAAATGATCCCCCAGCATTACTATATGACCTAAACTACAGGATAATCTTCTTTCAATACTCTTCCTTACTGCCTAATAGCCAGGTTATAGTCCTAAAGCAGTGTACCATTAGAAATAAATTTTCATCTTTAGAAAGAAATTTTCATCATTGCTGTCACAGAATATTAGGTTTTCTATTTACTATATTATTATTAATTAAGAGTAAGGTTTCTATTCTCAATAAGTCTGAATTCTAGAGTTCTGGAAAACTGGAAAGGTAATTGTTATGAATGAAAAATTGCGAGTGAGCCAATTTTTAATAAAAAGATGAAAGATAATTCTGTATGACATAATCTGTAATTGGCTAGTGCATATTGTTCACCCATAGCACTGGCAAGTGGATCCAGTGCATTGCACAATATTTCTACAGTTGTTTCTTATTGCTTTCCAAAAATATGGGCCCACACTTGATAACATTTATTTATTTTAAAGTGCAAATTACAAGGCTTCATCTACAAGGTCTTTTTGTTTTCTTTCTGTGTGTTTAATATAAATAATGAGAGCAGCATGCTATCCTCACCAGCATTGTCTAAGTCAGCGTGGACTCATCTTGAGGTCAAGAGGATAGCCTTGAGTGTCTCTTTGATTTTTCCCTTGTTTCCAGTGGTCAGGTAATTAACATTGGCTGGGCATTTACAGGAAGCTCCTGTTGTCTTTGATTTTGATGAGTGGAGGAAAATACAAAGCCATAGACTTCCTTAAAGGGTTTTGTTTGGGTTTTTTTTTCATTCCTCTGGTTTATGTGTTTCAAAAAAATAGAAATAGAAGTACCATACTGTAAATAGAGAATATTTTTGGATTAAAGGAGAAATGTAAATTGAATTGTAACTGCATTACTTCTTATTTCTCTGATCTTGTTCTGAGATGTATTGGAAAAACAGAGTATTCTAAATACTGTTTAAGCCTTCGAACCCGCCTCATGCATTTCTGAAGCCAGGTGCACAAGGTCATTCTGCACCTGGTGGACTCAGTGCCTGGGGCAGGGTGGATGCTACAGACAGGCACATCTGGCTGACACTAAATACTTCATTTGAATCAAAAAGGAGGAGAAAGCAAAGACAGTATATTTGGGGCAATGAATGCAAGAGCATTAATGGGCCTCAAGTCTCACAATGTAATTCAACACAAGAGGATAATTCAGCCTGAAATGGCTAAGGAGTAATCTAGACTTCAAGTATAATGTAGTATTTTATTGCATAATTTTTAGGTTTTTGCAACCTCTTTCCTATACTTCAGGATAAAAGCCTAATATAATGTCTCAGTGAGTAAGATTTGCTTTGTTTTCCCCTTATGGTGATAAGTTCCAGTAAAACTCTCCCTAATGGTGTAAACAGATGACCAAAATAGGAGAAGGGCTGAAGGCACAAAAAAAGCAAAGGTGTTAAAGCAGTGCCTATGGCATGACAGCTAAAGGGTTGCCAAAAAACCCAAAGAGCCCAAACCAAACAAGCTTCTAGAAATATTCCCAAGCAATTATGCAGCAAAGAAATAATGATGAAATAGAAGAGCTGCTTGAGAAGGATTACTTGCTGTTATTGCTGCCACATGAGTAGACTCAGTGATCTGTGAACACAATGAGTGTAAAGGTCAAGTAATGGCAGCTGGTTGGGAATATCCCTGTGTAGACTGCTTCCCACAGTGCCATGCCAGTTGCCTCTGCTTCTGGTGGAGGGCTATCTTTGCATTTTTTCTTACTTCTAATCACTTTATGCTCTAATGAGTATAAAGTAATGCTTTTCATATGTAGTTACTCACACCTTTCCTGTCAGTTTTGTGAAGCTGTGAGGAGCTGCACTGATGGTAACTCAACATTAGTTTGTTATTTCAGAGAAAGGAAGTGATAAAAAGTGCAGAGCAGGAGTAGTGGGGAGGAAGAAGGGTAGTCTTCCTGCCACCAGCAGAGCCTTTTTATGGATCTTGAGGCAGAAGGTCTTTCCAGTGACCTCAGACATTAAAAGTTCCTTGCCGTTCTGCTTCATGGGGATTTTAGGATATCGTTTTATAGAACCGGATTGTCTGTTTGCAGAACATCACTTTATAACATGTCTTGTAGACACCACAGGTTCAGTTTCTAGACAACATCTGTCTATGTTTTCTTGGGCTCTGAAAAATTAATACACTAAAAATATCAAGACTTCAGATCACAAATCTGACCTTTAAGGTAACTTTCTGAGGGACAATTATTGTAGTTCACAAATACTATGCTCAGTTAAAAGCATTAGTAAAAACACTGTTGAGTGTTTTAAATAGAGTATTAGGATATCTTAATGATAGATCCTTCTTTTATTAACTGCTTCTACATCATTGTGCAAACCTGTGTCTACTGCTGGCAATGTAAGAAAAGGTAGCTTTTCTGAAAGAAAAAAGAGCTTTAGTTGTAAAAAAACTTGTATATCTTTGCATATAGCACCCCCAGCTTTCTACTGAGGGAAAAAAAGACAGTTGTTCAGCCCATCACACTTGAGGAATAACTTGAAACTAGTAAAGTTTTACACCAACCTTTTCCCTTTAATAATTCAGATCTGTTTGGGCATAGCATAATTCTTTTGTTTTATAACTAACTATCTATCTGTCTACTAACTAACTAACTAACTGGGGAGGAAGGTCTTAAGTTAAATATAAAAGTTAAAAAAACAGTTCCTACATGTTGAATAGTTTTGTCTTTCAGTAATTCAGTTTCCTTGAGTGTCAGAAAGTTTCAAAAACTTTGAATTAAACATGTACATATATTATGAGCATCTTATCCAGTTGATATCTTACCTCCTGTATTTCATTTAACTGGAAATCAAGGGTAACTTAAATTGCAAAAGGGCTATTTTCTAGTCTCTTGGGGACATTCCACTGTCCTGGTCATATTTAAATTTGATTGCTTGCTACCTCATTTTTGAAAAGCAGCATCTACCTTCACTATTTATTCACCTTGGTGCTTAATTGTGTTGGTTTTTTCTGTAGGATTGTGGAAAAGGGGTACTACAGTGAAAGAGATGCTGCTGATGCTGTCAAACAAATCCTGGAGGCAGTTTCTGTGAGTATTTTCTGGCATTTCATGCTCAGCAACTTATTTTTCATCCATGGTTGCTCAATAAATACTTGTGTGTGAAAGAGGCAGTGTGCACAGGTTTCATCCGACAATTAATTCCATACCAATCATTTTTAAGGTAATCAGTGACACTTTGAAGAATTCCACTTCAATCACAATGACAGTACTGTTGAGAGAGAGCAGAACAATAATTGTTGCCAGTAGCTTTTGCAGTTTCTAATATACCTTCTTCCTCTTTATGTTTTGTGCTTTTCAAACACTGGATTTTTTATATAATAATTTCACATTCTATTAGTTAGAGAAAGGCATACAGATTCTTGAGGAAGGCTTCCAATGTCTACATACAGTATTTCTGTACATTTTCTGTGCTTCTTAGTCACTTGTGGATCTTCCATCTGATTTCACACCAGATATTCTCCAAACCAGCAATCAGATGCTGGGGAAATACTTAAGAAATTAATTTGCCCATTGTCCAGTGTGTTAGTACTGTTCACTTCCAGTACAGAAGAGAGGTGACAAGAGAAAAGAGAGGTCAGCCTGCAGGGCTCATTTGAGGGATGTTAGTGGTGAGGCAGGTTCTATCCAGGCCATCCATGGAAACTCAGTGTCAAAGGAGCTGTCCTCAGAAATGGACTGGTGGTGATTACTGGCCTCTGCAGAAGGTATCCAGAGATGAGATGAAGAGATTACTGGTTACAGCAGTAATTCTGTTCATTAGAAGGAGCAGGACAATCTGGGCATGTTTGCCTGGGATGATAACAAAATACCTCAGTGTGAAAAGCCCCTATTGGTATTATTTGTGAGCTTGTTCACACTAAATAAGATGTGAGAACTGGTGTTCACAACACTAAATGCATATATTGCAAGACCATGCATGTTCGCTTCATGGTCCCTTCGAATGATGCGATGTCTACAGTATCACTCTCATCCAAACAAATTTAAATTATGTATTTTACAGCACATCATAATACATTTGTATAAACTTTTAAAATTGGCTCATATTATTATTTTATTACTAATTTTTTTCTTTCTGTTGAAGTGCGCCAGTTAAAATGGCTCTACGTTATTTAACATTCTTTTACAAAAAAATTATTATTAAGTTCTGCTGAAACATGTTATTTTAAAGCCAGAACAAAAGAAAAATCTTCAGCTTCTATTAGCTGTAATAGCCTGGCTGAAATCAATGGAACAGTGATGTATGAAAATTAAAAAGCTGATTTTTATATAAGCAATACTCAGGATTTCTAAGGTTCCTTGTAGTAGATCCCTAACTAGGATGAGCTGTATTCACTTCTGCTCTTATAGCTGACACCAGACATCTAAGCTGAAGCTGGAAAAGCTGTGGAAGTGGCAGTTCCCAGCTTTGCAGCCCTGCTGAAGTACTCTGATAGATTTGGGCTATAAACTTGACAGAATGGTGTTTGTGAGCAGGACAGGAGTTATTGTTAGAAACTGGAAAATGCTGCTGTAGTAGAATAATCTTTTCAAAATAAAATGAAATGTATCCACAGATCATTCTTAAAACCAAATATTTGTACAATTTGTACAATAGGCAATGCCAGTGAATACCCTTCAGGCCCCACAACAGGCTTTTTTGATGTATGTAATTTTTATAAATTGCACTTTGGAAAAGCAGCATCCAGCCTTCCTTTTGGTGACCTCTATTGAGCTAAATGTTCTATAAGGCCCCTGTTCAGGGCTGTAGCTATAGTCATGGATCTGTCCTTGCAGTGGATCATTAATGAGGAGGTATTACGTCTTCATATAGCAAAGATTTTTATGAGACACTTCTAAAGAATTTAATAAGTGTAGACTGGCATTTTAAAAGCACATAAGCATTTTTATTCAATTTCCTTTGAAACTGTTAAAGCAAATGGACTAAGTAACAGACTAATCAATAAAGCTTCTGGGTCTGTCTGGAGTTTGTGATACCTGAATACCTGTGCACCCAGCTCTAACTGGCTTACCAAGAATTAATCAAGCAGCCAGAATGTCACACAGAAGTTTAATCTGAATCTTCATGTCACAAATCCATCATAAATATATCAGACATCTGTAATCCCAAGATCAGAGAAAATAACAAAACTAGTATTTTTGTGTAGACCTCCACATTAATTTTGTCTTTTTTCATGATTTTCCTTTTTTTGTTATTTATATCTGATCTGGAGTTCCCAGCCAGTGACTGTATTTGCCCATAGAAGGAGCACATTACATTTTTTTCCTCTCTTCTCCATTTTTGCCTTTTCCATTATTCTTTAGCTCTTCTTCAAGCTGGGAGATAGCTTCATTCATAAAAGGCTTATACAAAACTAGGTCAAACCAATGTTCATCCCTTTAGCTCTTCTGCTGGGATGTTCAAAACAGGTGGAGAGGTTTTGTTGCTATCTGACAGCACAGGGAGATGAGATGGAATTTCATGTTTCCATGAATGAGTTTCATGCCTAAAGAGGAGGCATTTGAGGGCAGTTTTTCTTGGAACACTATTGGAATTTTTCTCAGGGAATGAGCTGCATGCAGTGTGGTCTTCTTGCACACTTATTCTAGTAGCAGTTTTGTTGTTTTCGTTTGGGTTTTTTTGTTTTGTTTTGTTTTTGGGTTTTTGTGTTGATTTTTTTTGTTGTTTGATTTTTGTTTTGGTTTTTTTTTGTTTGTTTGTTTTTTAATAAGTGAGTTTCTGCATGCAGATGAGGCCAGATCTTCACTGGTTGTCTTGAAGAATGAGTTGTTGATATTTTGGTGTCCAAGTTGTCCTCAAAAGATTGGTCACAAAAGGAATACTGTACTCTTTTTTAGGAGAGGAACATACATCTATTGTTTAGCTGGTTAAACTTTATAAAATTACACTGGTTTTTTTTTTTTTTTTTTTTAATGTGTACTTTTTAAATCTTATATTTGTTGCTAAAAATAATTCTGTTCCTTCTTACCTATTCTGCATTAGTGTATACTTTGGAATACTTTCTGCTTGGGGATTAAAGTACTCTTCTCAATATATTTAAATTTGAAATTAAGTATAAATTAAGTATAAATTTTAGTTTTTGTATTTAGGATAGTTACTAGTATATGTACTATATGTACATCCATACATATACATACATATACATATACATACATATACATCCATCAGTCTCTAAATTAATTTCCCATCAAATTTTACAGTAACTTATTTTCTTAGATGGCCCATTATCTTGTCTAGATAGGAATATTTTCCTGAAGTTATATGTGGGACTCGCTCCTTTTCTATTTTTTAATTTAAATTTTCTACTGCTTCAAGCTTCATTATAGATCTGCACTTCTGTTCAGATCCTTGTCATCTTAAATAACAGGGAGCATGCTGAACTGTCAGGTATGGTGCCAAAGCCTGGAGGCACTTAAGCAACTTGCAGATGTGAGAGAGAAAATTTAGATTAAAAGTTTCTATCAATTTCATGGAATTTTAATCAGTCAAATAATGAACTGTATGTTAGTAGGTAAGAACCTACTTATGAATATGCAGCTTGCAAGCACATTTACAATATCTGAGTTACTGGTGTGTCTGACAATTAAAGCTGAGGCCAAATGAGCTAATCAGACTTCTAAAGACAGGACAAGACTCAAGGGAATTTATTTAGATATTGGGGGGGTTTGGCATTCAAAGAAAAGCGTGCAAGAGATAAAGATTATGCAGAGGTTTCCTTTTTTCTATACAGTCATCGAGTTAGTTCTTGCTGGAGATAGAGACAACGAATGTATTTTAGTTTTAGCCACCAGCTACAAGGTGAACTTACTTGAGGTGTAATTGTCACAGGTTTCTGAAATTTTGAACAAGGTGAATGTGTTACATTTTCAATATATACTTAACAAGCCTAAAAAGGCACACCATAAAAAAGGATAAGAATTGGGAAGAAACATGGAGATCAGTTCTGTAGAAAATGAAGTCAAAATTAACAGAAGAGAATGGCAGGGATGCCTAGGTATTACAAAAGAGGAAAAACTTGTCTAAAATAGTAGCAAAGTTTGGGAATACTCTATGTAGGAAGAAAAATACTATGCTTGATTGAACATATGGAAGAACATTGACTTCCTCTCTTTAGAAGATTTTACAAAGGATTTTCTTTTCAATAGAAGAGGCATTTGTACCTTCAGTTTCTCCCCCTTCACTGATGAATCCTGAGTGTTTTCCATCCTCCCTCTGACAGTAGACAGTGGCTTTCTGAGTCTGCTCCTGGTAGAAGTGTTTTTATCCACAAGGAGGAAGTTAAGGAGCAGCCACTGTTCTGATCTAAGACTACCCCCCAACCCCTGCTTTTCTGATGGGGAAAGAAAGGGCAATGTAAAATTCTTCTGTCAAGTGTTCTGTATGTTTGCTTGAAAGTGGAATTTCAGAATCTTGCAGGTTTAGACCAGATTCAGTATGTCTTTAACTATGTGGTTGTTGCTGAAGACCAATGCTTGGTACTATAAGACAAGGAATTTGCTAAGGATTATGATTTTGTACTGTATTCCCTGAAAGCATGGTCCCCTTTGGCCATTGCCCTTTTTACAGGCTCAAAGCTTCTTGAAATAGCAGAGACACTACTTTGATAGTGGTTGTATTAGACTGCAGAATAAAGAGATTCTAGAAATATTTTTAAAAAGGACTTCCATAATAAACATGCCTCACACATACAATAAACTCTGTGTAACAAGGCAGAGTGTCAGACACAGAGGAAGAGTGAAATAAGGGGAGAATCTATTGTTTGTTTGCATTGTATCTTATAATACAGTGAAGGCAGGCAAGGACTGATGGTTGGATTGCTATCAGGATGTGTTTTGCAGGTAAATTACTTTCATTCTTCCCTGAACTGGGTGTATTGCCAGAGCAATGATCAGTAATGGTTCCATACACAGGATAATCTGCTTAGAGGATGAAGGCATTCTTAATGAGTCAGTTCATAATATTGCAAGCTTACATTTGATTGCTTTTCATGTTTGTTGTAGACAGATTTTAAACTATTTTTTCTTGTTATTGGGGAGGGTAACAGAGTGGGACTTATTATCACACTAATCTGATTTATCAGTGCCTTGATTCAAAATTGTTTTTTCAAAAACATTTTTTGAGATCTGTTTTCCACTGAGTACAAGGTTCCTCTTGCAGCACAGATATTGAAGAAGAGTTACAGTCAAAAGAGCCCAGCAATGCTGTCATCAGCAATGAGGAAATGAGGGTATTGTATTTGCTATTATCACTAATAGAGGAAATAGAGTGAGCAGATTTATTGTATTACAGTTAATGTCCAGTGCAGCAAAAAAGTTAGGGTCATATTTGCCTAATTGTTACTATTTTTATTATGCTTTCATCTAGGTAAGCTGTCCTACGCTTGTTTTCGAAACACTTTACTACAATATTAATTTTGGAAAATATTTGGAAATAACAATGAAAGTGACTAATTATCACTTGTTTTAACTCTCAGCACACCACAAATACAATGCCAAATTATGCTGTGTTTGAGTCAGTAGCTGATACTTAGTCCAAAAGACTGACATTTCCAGGGACATTGCTGTCTAAGAACTGACTGGGGACTCAAGGATTTGACCTTTTCCCAATTCATCACAGGGAGATGGGCAATTTTTCTGCACCTTCATTTAAAAGATGGATTGTTGGAAATATTGTGTGAAAAGAGTGCTGACCCTGTCCAAAGGCTGAGTCTATCTGCCTCATTCACTGATTCTTGAGGCATTGTTTGGTGATGGCCTGGCCATCTCCTTTAGAGAGGAAATAGCATAGGAAACGAGCTCTGTGAAGGTCTGAGTCTTGTCTTTAGACAACCACACTTCTGTATGTTAGCCAGCACAAAGTTAGCAATTAATAAGCACAAGCAAAGGAAAACAACTGTGTTTATCTCAGACCTTAAAGTGCTACTACTTCTTTTATTAAAATAATTTTTATTGCATGTATTTTGCAAACTGTAATGCAGGGATAGGGCACTCAAATAACTGTTCCTATGGGACACACTGTACATTCTGCATCTCCAAAAAGCACATAATGCTATATGAGCTTGGCAGGGCTGTGAAGGTTTCTGAGTTGGAGAAGCTCCTAAAGTATCCTGAGATCCTCACATACTCTGTAGAAACAGTAAAAGTTTACCAGCTGGGTGCTGCAGAGAGAGTCAAAAAGAATTGATGAAGTCTAAGGAGGTATCAGATATTGCCCAGGAGGAAATACCAAAGTAGAAAACCAGCCAGCTGTGCATGGAAAGATAGAGGATAATTGTTAACTGACACTGCAGGAGTGCCACAGGTAACTACTGCCCCTCATGCAAACTGTGCAGCCTTGATAAAGTGATAGCAGTGAGGACACATTGCAGTATTTCACTAAGGACTGAAAGGCATCTGGTTAAATGTTACATTTAAAAAGAACCACCTTTATAGACGTCGCTACTTTGTCCAGAAAAATATTTACTGAAGCCTAAGGAAATCCTTTTATCCAGACCTCCAGGAGTGTTTTCTCTTTCCTAAGCCAACTGTGATTGTAAGACTAAGCAAGGACAGGCTTATCTCCTTGTGTCTTACTATTCATGCATCAGTAATCATGGTAAGGAATAAAGAGATGTTGATTTCAGGAGTAAATTACAAGGGAACCTGTGAAAAGAAAGACAATTGCCAAAAAATTACTCAGTAGTATTATTGTAGCCTTAAGCAATTTTGCACCTCCAATTTCATAGTACTAGACTGGCTAAGATAGCAGCCTCTCAGCAGAACAACTGCTTGCAAAATTGCATATTTTTCGTTAAGTTGTATGGAAACTTACCAGAATCCCCATGATGTGATTTGAAAAACCATTAAGATAATTTCTTCCCTTATGGGGGGAGATTTCTGACATGCCAAGAAGTTGTCATAAACTAAGATTGACTGACACTGATCCCTTTTAAATAGACTACCTAGAAATTAATCAGTCATTGTTTCAGTTCGGTGGATCTATTTCTGTGGCCCTGGTAGCCTGAGTGAATCATTTAATCTCTCAAGATCCCTAACTGATCCCCTGAAATGTCAGAAACTGTGGATGTTTTGAAAATTGTAATGAATCTGTTTTTCTCCTTTTTTATTTACTCTTTTCTGATTATTTTTATGTCTCTGAGTGGCTGGTTTACATGATGTTGTCACACTTGTTTGCTGGCATGTGAAGAATGCTTTCTGAAGGCTTTTACCTCCATTTTATTGTTTCTATCAACAAATCCAGGGAATGCATAGACTTGAAATTTCACACACTCCTTCTTTTCAGTTGAGCTTTACACAGACTTCCATGTTGGAAGAGCCAAACCCTGGCAGAGGTAAATGTTGAAGGTAATGCTTCTGGCAATCAGCACCACCCCACTTCATTACATTTGAATCCATTATTTTACTTCATGAGCTAGAAATAATGAGATCAAGTATTTATAAGAAACAGTGTGTCTCCTTGGTTCGGGTAGTGGGGGGAAAGTGCTTTTTTAGGAGCTATGTTAGATGGTGCCTGAATGAAGAACACAGTCAATGGTAGTTTGATTTCTGGACATTTACAAATTTGACTGTTTGGTGAACAGTGCTGGATGTGAGGATTTTGTTTTATTTTCTGACACAAGTTCTTGTGCAATAGTAAGGATGGGCAGCACCTGAAGTGTTAACAAGCAGTACATTTCGTTATTGAAATGTGCTTTTCCAAATTCTCTGCTCAGCTGAGTCCATCTGATGAGTAGCAATAGCAGAAATAGCATGCTGTCAGAAATAAACATATTAATATTTTTTTTCCTTATGTTTTAAAGTCACTTTGTTTTACTATTGTGGTTTCCTGTCTATAAAATATTATCATATTTTGTAATTATTATCATACTTTATGGCAATACAATATATAAATTCTGAATTATATTTGAGTGAGCAAAATCTAACAACTGTAGAGCTAGGTATAATAAATTATCAAGGCTGCAATCCTTTTCCTTGCATCTGACTGTTCCTGCTTCACTGGGGTTCTTACATCTTTCTGTGTGACACAATGATGGATTTTTTTTATAAGGAACTTGGAAAGTCAAGCAATAAAATCTGTTAAAATTATATCCTTCATTTAAAAATCAAGATTTAATCTACAATTCCATAAAGATTTGATATACCTGGTATGGAACATTGTTGCCAACAAAAACTTCAGCATGGTTTTCTGTGCAAATACAACCAGCCTGGAATAAGTTTGCGCTTGTGGCTGTCTGGAAGAATGAATAATTGAACAAATTCAGAAAAGATAAATTTGAAAGCTCCATGTCTCTCAGAAATAAGAGTTCTTTCTTCCTGAGTTCTGAGAGAGTGCTTCATTAAAGTACGTTTAGTCTGAGCACGACATGAGCATCCAGCTGTACACAGAATGTCTTGTCTTGTAGCATTTTCCTTGATGACAGGACTAAAAAAATTTCTTCTGGCTGCTTCATTTTTTCCATCTTGTGAGAGAGATGTTTGGTAACATCTTAGTTTCTTGTAAAATGTATTTGAAATTATTCAATAGTCTGAAAAATTATAAGTTGGAGGGAGCAGACTGACTCCCTCCATCTTCTTCCTGAAGAAAGAAACTGAAGAAAGAAAGAACTAAAGAACTTACTGAAGAAAGGGTAGAAGAAAAAAATAATGCAGCATATGTCCTAAAGATGAGATCTATGCAATCAGGGTTTACCTCCCATATTTTACTCATGTCAGTCCTAGTTTTTCCTTCTGAAACCCTCTCTCTGACTCTGTTTCTCATTGGAAATCCAAAGTAGGATCAACAAGCAAGCAAGTGTTGGTTCACAGCTGCAGGCAGACAAGGTACCACAGGTACCTCAGCTCCCTGCCTAGTGAGAACTGAGAGTTGCTTTCTGCAGACACCTTCTCCTCAGACAGGGCCTTCCACCTCAGTGGCTGCTTCTTCTTCAGGTTTACAGGGCTCCCACCAGCACGTGCAGGAGCCAAGGGATGTTCCTGACCTGCTCCTGCTCCTGCCCGTGCAGATGCTGGTCCAGAGGTGCACAGGCTGGGATCTGCCAGCATTTTTGCTTCCTGTGCAGGGACAGATGGAAGGGTGGTTCCCCTTCATGTTGGGTGCTTTCCACAACTCCCATCCTCCAAATGGTGCAGTAGGGTAATGCCACTTACTGCATACCCAGATTTGTAAATTAAGTATTCTGCTGTTCACATGCCTACTGGTAAACCAAATAGATGAACCTAAGCCAGTTTTTTTTATAAGAACAACATAGTTTCATACAAAATATTCTTAACAAATCAGGGGTTATCTCACTATTTTGAAGGATTCATCTGGTTTTCTGTGAAAACATAAGTCCTTGCAATAATTTTGAATGGATGATTGTCTAGAAGGACAAACCTATCAAAAATTAAATTAAATTAATACAAATAAAATTAGAAGCTTCCATCTCCAGTAAGCTTTGAAATCTCTAAGCAGGTAGTGTGAAGAAAAATCTGGGAACCAACTGAAAGACAAATTCTGATATACTTTGCTTTTAAATACCTGTGTAGTCACTGAAATTTGCAGCAAGGATAAGGTCCAGTATGTCACTTGAATATAAAATAACCATTTTCAGCCCTACATGTTTTTGCAATTCTTTCCATGTGAGACTGCAGGATGGCTCCTGTGCTGAGTTGACTCTAGTGTTATCAGTGGAGGTATTTCAGCTGCCACTTTCCTAAGCTTAATTTCAGAGTAGGGGTCTGTGAAGGGTCCCCCATTTAGTCAGGTACAGACCTTCTTCCTTTCCAGACTTGCTGCATTTTCCCCATCTCTGCTAATCCTAAGAAGCAGACTGAAGCAGATATGTCTGAGCAGATCTTTGAGCATGTGTTTCAGGAATGCACAAAATGTTATTATAGTTGCATCTTAGTGATAATGAAGAAATAACTGTTTAAATAACATAAGGGTACTTTCCAAACTATTGGATAAGATGAGTGATATAATTGGGTTAACATTGCTGCAAGTGAACTGGTTGGTAAATAGAAATTGGAATAGCTAGCACAGCATGTCTATTTTGCAGCTCTTTTTGAGGTCTGTAACCCCGTAAATGGAGTTCGGGATCACACATGGTGACTGCTCCATGGTGCACCTGTGCTCTGTGGCTCACATCACACTTCAGGCTTTAGAGCTGATGGGTAGCAGCCTGGCACTGGCAGAGTGACCTCTACTCCCATGTTCCCGCTGCCACATAGATGTGAAAGACAAAGCCCTCGGCTCCACAGCTCCCCATGATCCACCCTGTGCCAGATTCCTCAAAAAACAAATGCCAGAGCTGGCCAAGTTTAGATCTGTAACTCAGATGACACTGTCTTCCCCAGAAAGCCTTTAGTGTGTCGAAAGCAAAGGTTCCTGAAATGCTGTCACTCTTCAGGTTTGATACTCAGTATGTTGTTACACAGAATGGGCATGTGGCTCTTCAAGAGTAAATTATTCATCCCTTACCATATTACTATTTTACTTACTGTTCTTCCTGGACTTTATTTTCCATGACCTTTTCTCTTTATTGTTTCTCAGAATTGTTTGCTTTCTGCATGAAATACAGACCAACGTATCTAAATAATGAAAAGTCATGGAGCAGTTCATAGCTTTCTGTCAGTCTTCAATTTGATTGATTTGCTTAAATCACAGAGCTGATGTCTGCTATCTAGGCAAAGAAAATTAAATTATTTAACATGGTAAGACACACCTAAGCAAAAGAAAAGTGATTCCCTGGGCTATTGTTTTCGAATACTAGCAATGTACCTTGGAGAGCTGAGTTTGTTTCAGAGCTGTGTCCAATGTGTAGTAAACTTGGCAAGGGCCTTTGGCTGAAATCCTTTCATGGAGCTTTGGACGTAGTGACACCAGAAAAATAAGGCTGGTCATGAGGCATCCCTGTTGGACCTCCACCACAAGAACAAACCCTTAATCACATCCCTTCCTTAAAGACCAGCTAAAATGATCTCTGACACAGCCCTTACAAAAATTCTCATCTGAAGCCAGAAGTGATGAAAAGAGCCTGACAACCCTTCACAGAGAAGACCTTAAGACCCTCAAGATCCTACTCATCAAAAATGTGGAATGAAAAATGCCATGTACCCAGCAGGGGCTGCGGACATGTCCATCACTGGCCTTCTTGACTCTGTTTCTTGCTCTGCTACTGCAGCATGATCTTGGTTTGTTACCATTACAGTGCTCAGGGGAGTCTACAGTTTTTTCTGATTAGAAAAAGTAGTTTGTATTTTGTCAGTATTCTGAGATCGAAGTTGCATGTGGGGAAGGAGGTTATCTTCTGGAGGGACAGGGAGATAGAATCCTTCACTACTCTTTTGGGGGGTGTCAGAGACCACTGGGACCTTCTGTGTCATTCTTCCTGTAATCCTGCCTAGTGACAGCTGCATTCATGCTTTTGGGTTGATCAATAAATGCAAGACAATGAAGGATGGGAGGCCATAAATCCTCTCCAGTTTTTAAATGTCTGGTCCGTTCCTCACAGTGCTCAGCATGGCAGTAGATAGTAGAAACATGTATGCGGTGTAGGGAGGTCAGGAATCCAGCTCTAAGCCCCTCCCAGGATGCAAAATATTCTGCTGAAACAAAATTGAATGTAGATTTATGCCTGTTGTCCTTCCCTTCCAATACAGGTATAGGCACCTAATGTTATTTAGATTTGCACAGCAATAAATCACACGAGATTTGAGAATAAGCTGTTGCATCTGGCATGCTGTAGTTTCTTCATCTACTACCAGTTTTGATTTACTCTGAATTACAAACCTAAATGTGTAAAATTTCTCTCAAATACAAAAGAGTGAAATATTCAAGTAAGATTTGTGCATTTGGCAATGGAGGTAATTGTACATAACATTTCATAAAAGGACTGCTGTTTCTCTAATGGGATGGACATGTGGGACCTTACCAGAATAAGCAGCTGACTCCTCTAAGTTATTATTTACTAATGTACAGTGACCAAATTGGTCACTGTACATGACCAATGTACAGAGGTGAGATAGTTCTGAAATCCACTTTTCTTAGTATCTGTGCCAGGAAAATATAATTTATATCCTTCCTAACTTAGGGAGAAGGTTACATTTTGTGAAGTGAGAGATCTTGGCCTTTACTGATTTGCATGGGTTTTATTCAGTTTCAGGAGGTTCAGTCTCTGGTTGACTTCTAGCCCTGATGATATTTGCTTTGAATGAAGAGCCTCACTACTGAGAATCATTTAAGTATCCAGTTCAAGCCACAGAAGTTTTGAAGACTCTGTTTCTTTAAACAAAGTAGTAAACATGATAGGCATTGCACTTAGGCAGAAACGAATTTCTGAATGCCATTGCATTTCCATTCAGAAGCATCATTGTATTTCAACAATTTGGAAAGTCACTTTGAACTTGGTGTGGATATTCGTCCTTATGATTTGTCATAAATCTTCCTTTGCAGTGTTTCCTTTGCATTTTTTGTTAATTTTGGGAGGGTGTCTAAGCAGGAAAGCATGGCTAACAAACAACAGTGGAATATTCATTCTAATAGGTAGTGTGTGCAGTTTAACAGGTAGATGAACTTTTCTGCAGATATTGTTGATAACACTAGTGGGCTTGTTCTGTTCTTGAGGAATCAACACTTACATTGAAAGGAAAGAACTTAGGTTTTAATTAACCTAGAAAACTCTTTAGTGTGATTTAGTGGTATAAGCTGTGATTTGTATTTCAAACAAGTCTGCTCAGACCAGAGCATTCTGCATGTTAAATAAATGCAGCTGACTAATAAAGAATTTTAGAAATAAATATTTAAAACACTGTTTGTTTGGCTTTTATTAAGCTTTCTTACCTGATTTCAACATAAAGAAGAATAGATTGTTAGAAAAAGGGTGTGCTGTGAGATGTAACATGGACACACTGGCATATACCCAGCACCAAATCTGTTTAAAAAAAAAGCTGAGATTACACTGGGTTACACTTTCTGAGGCTGGAAAATACACCACTCTACAAAAAGGGTGTGCACACCCTTGTTGCAAAAATGAAGTGTCACTAAGCAGATGCTCTACAGCATCCCACTGTCCTCTTCTGGGTCTGTCTGGAGTGGTTTTGCCCTCTCCGGAAAAAGTGTTCAGGCACTGGAAGCAGCAGCAGTGCATGCTGCCTAGCTTGGGACAGGGATGGTTGCTTGGAGCCTCAGTTGTTCCTTGTTGATTGATGGAAAAGGAGAAGAGAAATCTGTGTGTTTCTGCCTTTATTCACCATTGCAGCAGCAGGTTTTTATCCAGGATTTGCCTTGAGAAATAGGAGTCCTTAAAGCAAAGGAAATTATGCCTTCCGATGTGGCTGGAAAAAAAATAAATAGTGGCCTTCAGCCATTTAAAAAAAATACAGTTCTCTTGGTTGCCAAAATGAAAGCCTCTTTTTAGTATTTGCTTCTTTAGTTTTTTAGGGTTCAGAATTTTGTCATTTCTCTTGAAAAGAAGTGGCTTTTTTTCAGGAAAGGACTGAGATGTCACAGAGTCACATTTTTAAATGCTAATTATAGAGAAGTATATTCATCTTATTCCCTAAGATGTGGCATGTATAGCCTCAGGTGTTGTGCCCTGCTAGGCTTTGGCTGAAGCAGGTACAACTGTCCCAAAGACTGAAGCCCTTTAGACTACAGATTGCAGGCCAGGTCCTGTCCTGAATTTTAGAATACGTTGGTTTTGACAAGTATTTTCCTTTAAAAAAAAAAAAAAAATCACACTTTTTCTAGGGATTTTATTACCTCATTTTTGCGTGTTAACTTCACAGTGAATAATCATACTTCCAGAATTAATCCTTCTTGATTTCATGCAGGCTAGGCAAAGGGAAGGGAATATGCTCTGAACAGGGGACTAGAATGTTATTTGCCCTTTCACCAGCAAAATAAAAGCAAATAAAGCCTAAGCTGAAATAATTTTACTTCTCTTGTTCAGAGTTTTTTTTTAATGAGACATTCCAACAGAAAGCAGTTATAATGTAGTACTTTCCTGACAGTCACAATATATATTATTGCATGACCTTTCCCTTTGCTTTCATAATTCTGCCTGTCCCAGCCACGTGGTGGGCAGCCAGCTGCCTGCTGCCTCCTTCCAGGATGGCCATAGCTCACCAAACTGGGCCTTAAAATCCTGGTCAAGGATGTTGTCCCTCAAGTTTAGTAGGGACTGATGTACAGCACCAAGAACAAATGCACAGCTCCACATGGAAGTGATGTTACTGAAACACACATTCTTAATTTTTCACCAGGGTGTTACAGGTTAAATGCTCTTGCTTTCTTCTAAAGAAAATGTGTCTGCTTTGGTTCAGTTGCTGTACAATGTGCTGGTGTACATTTATGTGCATACAGTCATCCATGTAATGTGATAGTCTGTAGCTTAATGTTGCCTCCTCTCAGTAGACACTGTAGTAATTTTTTTGTGTGTGAAAAACACCAGCTTTTGCTCATAATTCACATGCATACTGTTACAATTCTACGATAAAATCTTCCAAAACCTGGGATGAGATAGCTTAAGCGCAGTGACAGTTAAGATAATTTGGTTTGTCAAAGAGGTAGGTGCAGTAAATTCACTTTAGTGGTGGAAAATGTTGGCATTTTCATAGGTTTTCATAACATTTTTTATCTATTCCTGCTAAATCATGTGTTTGATGGTGTGCTTGAGAGTTTCTGTTTCCTTGTTTGGAAAAAAACATTGGTTTGTAGGAAACTGTTGTGACTCTTTATAATAATTTTTGTCTAAACACAGTTACTGTCATCTCTGCAAGTTCAAAAAGCTGAATGATGACTGCAGCGGCTGAAGCTCCAAAACTTTTGTTCACTCATTTAGCAGGGGAAAAAAATACATCCTATACTGAAAATCAGGCATGTATTACATAAAAGTACAGATTTTACTGTGATTAAATCCTCCATCTGTGGAGACCATCAATGCTGTGCTGAAGCCAGTGGGGCAAACACAGCAATTAAATTTGGTCTTGTTGACTCCAGAGTTTGGAAAAAGCATCCCTGACTTCACAGGTGTGCCCACTTTTGGGGTCTTGGAAGGGTGCTCAATCTGAAATTCAACTGTATGTTTCCATTGTCTCTATAAGTTCTAGGATTTTTGCTGTTGCCATCATGGATATATCTTCTCATAGAGCTGTGATCATGAGACCAGTCAGCTTTTTGCTACTGCATTCCTGTTGGAAACCTCCTTTGACCTCTGTGATTAAGTAACAGCTGTGGGTTGTCATTCCTCCTTCCATCTTGTCCATTCTTGTCTTGACAAACAGCATTTGTTTCCTCTCACAGCCTACAGCTATTGTTAAGCCAAATAAGCCCATATATTTAATCTCTGCTCATAAGAACACAGACTTCAGGCTTAATAGATTTTTTATTGGGAGGTCTGAACCTGACTGCAACCTGTTCTGGGAAAACTCCAGTCTCATATTTCAGGCACACATGCTCAAGGTAAAATAATTCGAAATTAAACAAATTCTCCTGATGACTCAGATAGACCTTATCTTTACATGTATCACCTTATATGTGTAAAATATTGCATCTAACTTTATTAATCTTCCTTTGCAAAATGAAAATTTTTATGTTCTTCTAAATTTGCTTGTTTTTCAGTCCAGAAAACTCTCACTATATAAGTTAAATGTTACACCATGTAGTAGCATCATCAGCCTGTTTTGGCATCTGATTTAAACCAGAGTCTTGTGCAGCAGCATCTCTCTTCATGACAATATCTCCCCTGCTGCATCCAAGGACTGCATTTTTCTGTTGCAAAAATGGCATCACTCCAGGAATTCACCCTGTGCATCTGGGATGTACTCACAGCACATCTTGTGGTGTATAAATACACCTAAGCATCTCTCTCCCTCTTGCATTTCCAGCTGACAACTCCTCACCTGTGAGCTCAACAACTCTGTATAGGTGTCCAGTAGCAGAAATAATTACCACCCCTGAAGGAAGTTGGTATATTACATATTCCTGTGGACCTGCCAACACGGAATGCAGCTCATCTCTGGAGTGGTCTTATGAAACTGGTTATATCTGCTGTGTGAGGAAAACAGCAGAGCTGTGTGTACTACAGGACATGCTGCCAGGATGCTGGAAGATGCATGGAAGATGCATATCCATAAACATGGATAAAGGCTGGTGTTTAACACAGATCCTGGAGCATGTGGGTAAGAGAACAGTGCAAGGGGATGTGAGAGACCTAAGGAGAAGGAGGTGGAAAGGCTAAAACAAGGAGTCTGACAATAGAGGAGGAACAGACCTTCAAATGAGCAAGAAGATACCAGTAGCTTGACTATTTAACCCTGTGAAATGAATAACTGAAGAGAGAAGAAATATAAGGTACCCTGAAACTAGTTTTTAAAAAGGAAAAGAAAACAGCAGCAACAGAAGCAAAGATGGGTTATAGGCAACCTATTAGCTGGATTACGTGGGCTAAGTTAAAGGATGGTAATTATCCAAAAATCAATGTAACTAAATGTTAAAAACCTAAGCAACAGAATGTACATAAACTGGAGATCTCATCATAGACAAGACTGTGTAGAAGCTCAGCCTTGTAGTCTGCAGTGCTATCTTTGGTGTTTGACAAAAGTCTCAGTGAAACATATGTTTGCCAATTTTATCTGAGCCTCACAGATTGAAAGATGTAATTTTCAGCAGTACCTTTCCTTTCCATCACTATTTCAGAGCTACAAGATCTCTCTGCACCACATTACCCCTTGAAGTGGAGCTAAGCAGCCCATTAAATCTTTCCCCTTTGATATGTCAGCAGCTTGAGTTGTTCTTACCGGACAGAAGACATTCCTCATCTGAACTTCTTCCAGTGCATCACTGAGCAGACAGAAAAGTCATCTCCTCTTACTTGTTTGCAGTGTTTTGTGTACTGGGGCTGAGCAGGGATCACCCTCAGTGTGATGCTCACCCCACCAAGCACTGAGCTGAGATCAATACTTAAGGATGTAGTTGTAATTTCCAGTTCATCAATGAAATAAAATACTCCCAACTCATTGTTTCCCTTCTGGCCTTCTTACTTTCAGCCTGTGTCCTCCTTCAGCCCAGCTGCACAAATGCTTGCAGCCAGCTCTTACCCAAGAAATAGGATTTCATGCATGGATTCCCTATGCATCAAATCCTCTTTCTGCTAATTAGCACAACACACAGAAGCCACCAAAAACTACAACTAAAAAACACTCAAGAAGCCATATTTGGGGCTTGAGCCTGGCTCAATGACAGATGCCCACTCAATCTGCTCTATCCCTCCCTTCCTCAGATGGGCAGAGGAGGAAAAGACAACAAAAAGTTCATGAGTCAAGGGCAGAAAGAGATCGCTTAGCAACTTCCATCACAGGCAAAGTAGACTCAATTTTGGGAAATTAGTTTAATTTATTACCAATTAAATCACAGTGTGATAACGAGAAAATATTCTCTCTTCTCTCCTTGAAATGCTGTTGCTGTGATGAGGGAATTTTTTCCCCTTCTTAAATACCTTATCCCAGTGTTGCTGCCCCTGTTGCTGATGGCCAGCCTTGGGTATATCTCGGAGTCAGCTGGAATTGGCTCTCTTGGATGGGGGGAAGCTTTTTGGTGGCTTCTCACAGAAGCCACTCCTATAGTCCCCTTGCTCCCAAAACCTTGCCATGCAAACCCAGCACCTTTTAGTATAAACAGGAAAAAAAAAATACCATAGTATGTCCTTTATAGCTGTACTTGCGTCACCTTAGAAGCAGTTCATCGTTTGACCCACACACACTCCTCCTGGAAGGTTGCCCTGTATATTTGCAACTTTCACAGTGAGGAGCCTTTTTCTCATTTCTGGCCTAAAAATATTCATAGCCACTTTCTAGTTGGTTTTTTTGTGCCAAGAATGGGTTAGCTTAAGCCTGTTCCTTCTACCCTGCCTGGTGTTGATTGCTGTGTACTTGTAGAGGGTCATCAAATCCTCCTTCTAACCTCTACTTTGCATTGCTGAACAGGGAAAATTTGGCATTGTCTCATCAAACAACAGCCTCTCCAGTTTTGCATCAGTTCCTCATTTTCCAGAACAGGTTTCTCAACACCAAGTGCTTTTCTTGCTTTGTGCTCCTGTCTACTTTGCATTCTCCTACTGATCTCTATTTCAGTTGGTGCAACCATCAGCAAGACCTCCTAGACACCAGAGGTAATGTTAGATACTTCACTGAAACCCAGACATATTCACATCTGTGATTGTTGCATGAAGTTTACTATCAAAACTTCTGAAGAAGAGGATTTCTTTCCCTCTAAACAGTCCACAGGCAGGATGTTTTCTCCTTCAGCATTGGTGTTTATATTCACATTTGCCACTGAGCCTAGTCCAGGTGTGGTTTGATAAGAAGAGGTTCTGGAACACAAGTGGCACCCCACTGTTCTGAAATGTGTTAAAATTAACATTGATTTATCTTCTCTTAGCACTTTTAGTCTTATGGAATTGTTCAACTATAGCCTGCAGAGGCTGAGGGGGTTCACATTCCTCTTGTGTAATCATACCATGCAAAACAGTGAAAGGCTTTGAATTTTTACTTTTGTCTTCATAATATTTCACATTTATAACACAGGTCATAGCAAGTCAGAAACCTCTGTGATTTAAAAAAAAACCATAAATGATGGCATTATAAACATTGAGATGATGAAAGCCAGGGTGTTAAGAAAGGATATAATTTTAAGTCATCTCTTCACAGTTTTTCAGTCAGGTTGTTGTGTTGTTGTGATCAATAGGAATTTAGCTGTTTACTTGAATGAGGCCAAAATAGCTTTTTTTCTGTTTATGTGGATTTATGTTTAGATTCAGAGATGTGAGAAAAAAAATTTTTCATCCTAGCTGGCATTCCTGTTTCTCATGTTTTAGGTTTATTTACTGATATTTTGAGTAAAAGACTTTCTATACATAAATTTTAATACAATCATTCCCTCAATTTGGAAATTACTGTAGAACAATAAATACAATTTGTATCTCATACTTAATGCTAGGCTAATCAATAAAAATCTGTGGACAACAGGAATCTGTGGACCTGATTCTTGATTGTGGTTAAGAACAGGATTCTTAATCCTGTTGTGTCCTTTTAGTATGGGAGTAAACTTAACTTCAATGCTAATCTTTAAATCTCTTGTACTTGATACAAAAACACAAACCTAGATTAAAATACAAAAAGAAAAACATACTGCCACCCTATATCCAGCCCTCAGGGCACAGCGATAACATGTGACTGAGTGTTGGTCATTACATTCAATTCCACAGTTTTAAACCAGAAAACTTCAACTCTCTTTGAGAGCCACAGCAGTAACTGTCTGCAGAGCAAGGGTACAGGGATGTCTGAATTACGGTGGTAGTGCAGTGCAAAACACTAAACTAGCACACACACTCTGGTTTCTTTGAAGATAACAGAAACATTTACACTGATTTCATGGGATTATTTGCTGTTTGTCATGTGTGGCTGATCCCTTTTCTAGCTCTAAGTCCTAATTGAAAATTACCAGTGGCCTGTAAAACAAACGCCTGAGATGCTTTTGCACCCCAGGCTCCTCCTTTCTGACCACAGACCGTGAGGCAGATGCTGAAGGTGACAGCAGGTTCTCAGACATATTTTATCACTATTCACCCTGGAAAGCACTTGTATTATACAACTTTGTCACTCACTTAGAGAAACAGCTCTGGAAGTTGCAGTTTGGAAAAGGCTGGCTCATTTGCATTGGGAATAAAATCTGTCTACAAAGTAAAGTCAAGATACTAGAGTTTTCTTGTCAGTTCCATAGCTTTGTAGAATATGTGACAGAGCACAACAATTTTGCTAATATTTGTAGGCATTTTTACAAGGAATGCTGGAAAGAATATGGCATACTAACAGAAATTTAATTTTTGTAGTTTTTTATGGACATCTCCATTGTAATAGCAACATTTGGAATTAAGAGAGATTCATGTAGAAACCAGAAAAAATATTTGGAAACATGTTTCTGAAAATCTTTCTGTGATAAAAATACAATTTTAAATTAATCTCTTCATGTGTCTTCCAGTATCAGCAGATCCCATAAAGAAAAATGTTTGTAGCCTTTTGGATATTAAAACAACAATCATATGATGTATTTTAAAAATAGGCAGCATTGCCTGAAGTTCTGGACTAAAGCAGCAAAATCACAGGGAGGTTTCTTTGTTAGACAGAAATTAAACATCCCATTTTGATCTGTTCCTGGCCTTTCTAAAAAAGAGGAGCTGCTAGCAAATTCAGGTTTACAATTTGGCGTTCTCTGGGTGGCACATGGTGTCTGAATTCCAGGTGTCTGAACAATGAACATGGAGTGCCTTGATGAAGTCATGATGATTCCCAGCAGAACATGAAATTTTCTTCTACTTTCGAGAGTCTGCAAAAACATGTAATGTGCCTTTACAGAAAACTCATAATTATACTTGTGTGCAATCTGAGAAAGCTTTTCAACAGAAGCAGTCACCTATGTATCAGAGTAACCACAGGCTAACCTGACCTCTTCCTCTTACTAGCAAGTGAGAATTTTACACCTCCTTCCAGTTACATTCTTACAGGTATAGCTAAATGGGTCTGATTTTTTAAAAATACCTGATTTCCTTACAGATATTGCTGGTCTATTGTAAATTGCAACAGAAATGTATATTCCTAATGTCATCACCTGAAAAAAATTCAGGCTTTAAAATGTAGAATGGAAATGGATCTTATGAATTCTCACTGTTTTGGGATCCTAAGTAACTATCCATGAAGTTGTTTGGGTTTTTTTCACTGAGTGCCCATGATAGAGCATAATAGACTTCTTTTCTCATTTTAAGTGTAAAGTTTGTGTTGCAAAAACATGTAAACTGGGGATAGTTGGCAGGTCTTGCCTGCAAGGTGTACTTTGAGCAAGGAGATGCCTGAGGTATGGTGCTGCTGACAGAAATGATATTTTGTTTTCCTTCCTGATTTCAGAATAGGAGAGTGTATGTGTCACACTTCTGTGAGGCTGAGATTAGTCTAAGTTTTCCACACCACCACTGTGGTTTAATGTAATGGCACCTGGAAGACTGAGGTTGTCTTTTGTACTGCGCAGGCTGAGGGCTTACATCTAGGAAATGAATGAGTGGAGACTCTTCCATGCATGTACTCCTTGAGGGCTAAGCTGTTTAAAACTACATTTTTGTAAAAGTCTGTAACAAAAGTAAAATAAGATAATTCTTTTTTTTTAATAATATCGTTTATGCAGCTTAAATGTGTGGTCAATATTAAGCTTAACAAGTGATGCCAATGTAGGCCAAAATTGATCATTCAAGGAAAGCAGTATATTATAACACAAAACTACATCTGTATGTTATTCATGCATAAAGAAGAATTCAAATGCAGGACTATAAATACCCTATAGGTAAGATGATGCATTAAAAATTATAGACTTTTTTAAAATGTATATTTTGGAATAAGAGTTTCATGGATGGACAAGAGAAATTTCATTCTCTTTGGTTTATTACACTGAAATCTCACCTTTGAAATAATTTAAGTCTGACCTACCAAAACAGTCATTCACTGTCAGCAATGACGGATGGCTTATTACAGACAATATCTATGCCATTAAGTTGTGCCAGCACCAGCCTTCAAAAAAAATGGCCAGATTCAAATTGTCTGGTGGAAATACCCTTTCACTTGAGAAACAGGGTGTTGTTTTTATCACTGCTAATTTACCCAGGACTTTTCTAAACATTTGAACAGTGTAGGCAATTGAATACTGGCACCCAGGAGCACTTCCTGGCATGGCTTAATTTTGTAGTGTACAGTACAGGCAGAACAAAATCTGCTAGTTCAAGAGCACATAATAAAGACTGTAACTTACCCATTTAACATCTACATTACTTTATGAAATATCCCTATTTAAAAAAAGGACAAAAAAAATCAAAATTAAATTTAGTGCTTTGATCGGAATGCAAAAAACCAATTTCTTGCAAAAAAACGAAAATGTGTTCAGAATGAACAAATGTGCACCTGTGGCTAATTAGGACATTGTATTATGGCCTTGTTACAGTATCCTAGAGCTGTGGATTGTGAATCCCTGTGGTCAGTGAAACGTAATGCTGCCAGAAATAGTTTTCCATCAGTTAAATGTCTCTCTGATGATGAAAGTTATTGGGACCTGAGCTCGCACCAGATATCATTGGCAACAGCTTTAGATCCATTCTAGATTGGATTTCATTCATATCTTTTTCAATTTCCTAGTGGCAAAACCAAAGACATTACTGGCTTGCAAAAACAGTGCTTATTTTTCAATAATCTGCTCAGAATAGAGAATCTACATAATTCTTAAATTTGATAGAATTGCAGTGGTCTTGCTGAATTTTGTGTTCTATATAGGGATAGCAGATTAATAAAAGCCTTTCTGTAGATTTGTGCCATTGGCTAAAAGGTAGAAACTCAATTTTATAAAATTCCTCCCTGCTTCCTTTCAAATTCAATACATCACTTTACAAAGACACATTAGTGTATTTGAGGTTGTTTTTTTGTAGGTCGGTCTTAAAATAATTCCATCTTTAATGCTATTTAAATATTTTTTATGTCTTGAAATTAATTAAAAACTTTTGCTTATTAGGAATTTGTTTGTTTGTTAGTTTATAAAGTGACAGTGGTCAATAAAGTAAAAGATGGTGAAGACAGCACAGCAAAGTGGTAGAATGCAATGTGATTGTGATGCTTTCTGTCTTCTGACTTCTGTACAAACCATAAAACCTAAGCACAATGTGGAGGGTTGGTTGTAAGAACTTTGCTGAGTTAAGTAAGTTTAGCAGAGAGGTTCTGTGAGCAGAAAAAAACAGTAGAGGAGATAGGTGCTCGTACCAAGGAAGAACTGCACTGCTAGGTTTTGGCTTTTGCTTTAAGAAGGGTGCTGTTTTGGGGGAGTTTAGCTTTCCTGGGTTTCTTTTGCACCTCACAAAGGAGTGTACTGTACCCTCATCAGGTCTGACAGATCGAGTCACAGCCGTTCAGAAAGCTCTGCCCACTGCAATTTTGTGGCATTACCCTGCATCTATTACAATAACTCTTTTGAATTTCACCATAAATCACTGAGTTTTCCCAAAACAAACTACATTCTTCACCTTTTCCATATGCTGCTGGACAGTGGCAGGCACTGGGAAGGTGCCCAGTCTGTGTGGAGACTGCAGTGGTAAGATTTTCCTGCATGAGGGGTCTGGACAAGAGAAGATGCATCTTTGTCTTCCGCACCCCAGACATGCAGAACAAAAAAAAAAAATCCTAAACCACCAACAAAACTACCAAACAAAAAACCCCAAAACTCAAACAACAACAACAAATCCCCAAAACAACAAAAAAAGAAAAGAGACAGAGTGGCTGTGTGAGCAACATGGCAAAGGTATGTTAATTCTTCTTAATTCTTCTCTGAATTCTGTAGGTGGGTGGCTGTTCTGGATGGATGTAGAGAAAAAGCCACTGTATCAAAGCTCTTCTAGCTACTCTGATGCTGTGGCCTACTTACAGCTTAAGAGGAGAACTTCATGCCACAGCAGACAGTTAGCTCTCTACACAAAGCCTGCTCGTTTGGGAGTTGTGTGGGAAGGTGTGTGTGTTACATATGTCAGATTGTACAGAAATTACTGTACATGATTTGCTGTCACCACACCTGGTGTAGTGTCGTCATTCCTAAGGCTGCTTCACTCCCCTAAAAGCTGGAATATTCAAAAAGATAAAAATGCTTCCAAATGTAAAAGAAAATTAATTGTGGGGAATGCTGTTGAAACTTTATATAACCCAACTGCTTAATTTCAAACCTCCTTTCTGACCTATCTCATAACTCTGAATATCGTAGATCAGCAAAGAAAATAATGAGATTTGGATTTATTCATCTATGCTGATGCATTTTTTCATTCCTTTTCATAATACAAAGATTTATTATCTGAAATTATAAATCAAATTAGTTGTGTTAGTGCATACTTATGCTAAGTACAAAGGCAAATATTCTTTGTTCCACTAAAACAATATTCAGTTAAATGAATCTGACTAGATGAATGGATATTTTATGAAAATATTTGGAAGCTGGTTTCTCAAGTAGCAAACATAATGGCATACTCCTATTTCCCAGAGCAACCAGTAAAAGCAAGACAAATGCAAAGAATCAAATTTCGGCAAGATGTTCGGAGGAGCTTTCATTATTTGTGGCCTTCCTAAGTCTCAGACACTGAATTCCATAACTTGCTGAAATAATACATCCAGAAAATAAATTGATAATGGTTTCATCTGCTGTGGTGATAAAGTGGTCCTCTTCATGGTGGTGGTGGTTCATTCAGTCTCAAAACCAATGGTACTACCAGAGAGGAATGGTGGCAAAGAGGAGGTAAGGATGTGAATATAACTGTAACTTGATCCACACTTTATTACTGAAGCCTTGCTGATGCCTGTGGAGCTGGGTTCTGACATTACCACTGATGGTGGGTTTTTATTTGGTGATTTTTTTTAAAGCTCTCTAAGCAGGAATTCTAACATATACTTCTTCAACACCTCTTAAAACAATCCCTGTATATTGAAAATTATTTCTATTCTTGTGTTCTATTTTGTACAGAAAAAAATTAACCCTAAACAATGTTTTTACCATGTAAGCAACAGAGTTAGATAAATGCACTTTTCCATAATCAGCACAAATAAAACTATCCAATTTCCAAAGGCAAAGCATATAGGATTTCAGGTCCTGTTCTGTATTTAAAGTTATGTGCTGCCTAAGGGATAAATGGAACAGGAACAGGCTGTTATATAACTATGCATATTTTAAATAAAGTCTGACAAATTTGAAGTAGGGGAATTTTACATGGAATTCAGTGGTGACAGCACTGTTTCAAAACCAAATTGTTATGTCCCCATTTCCCTTTGCACTTGTCACTCTGACATCTGTGCAGTTTATATGCCTCAACAATTTCAAAAATGTGGAAACTGAAATGCAGAAGATCTGCCTGATTTGGCCTAGGATAAGCCTACAGTAGCTTCAGGTCACATACCATATCCTCTTATCAGTCTTTAACTTCTATGCTCTTGTTGGACCCATGAATTGCAAACTGGCTAGATGCATGAGATTGTAATAATGCAGAGGTCCTCATTAACATTTTAGATATCTCTCAATTCCCCCAAGATGCATTTTTCTTGTTTTCCAGAGTCTGCACCAACATGGAATGTAGGATTCCAGGTACATTTTCAGTGATGCATTTTGAATGTTTCTCTGTACTCTGTAAGGTCTGTGTTGAATTATGATTTTAGACATCACAAAGGTAGTGAATGGCTTTCCCATTCTACTTGTATAAGGTGAGCTCACTCACCTTCCTAGGACTAGGAAACAGGAATTTTTTCCCTCCGATATCCTTCTGGTTTATTGAAAGTTTATTTAAGCTTCCTCTTAACTGATTCAAAATCTGCACCAATTAACCATGCCTTATTCAAGCAGTATATGGCTGTAATCAAACCAAATTACTGTGCAGTAGCTTTCATTATGCAATGACACTCTTTTGTGCAGCTTTTGTGAGGGCCACAGAAAGAGCTTAATTACAAGTCTAGACATTCCTGAAAAGAGAGCAAAAAAAGTCCCTGATTTCAGTTCCTTATGCATGTAATGACTGCATTTATAGCAGAAGATGTCCAGTGCTGACTTTGGTTCAAAACCATACTGTCTCGGTTTTGTAATAAATTCAACATGCAAGTCCTAAATATATTCTATCAAGCAATGAAACTGGTGGAAATTTTCCTTTTGAAAACATGAGTGAATCTGGTATTCATGATCATGGTTGTCACATTATCAGCATCCTGGACAGAAATTGCTGTAATGAAACCACTGTACCAGCCACACAGAAAACAGACTTCTCCCCACTGCTAATGCACATAGAACTCTGCCACCTTGAATGAAGATCACTGCTCAGAAAGAGCCCATCCTGGAGTTAAACACAGGCACGTGTGGAAGCAGAGAACAGGTCAGGGTCTTCATGCCTGGGTTTGAATAACATGAGGAATTCAAAGGCTGAAGCCAGGAACGCCAAGGCAGAAAAAGAGAATGCATCTAGAATGAAACAAGAGGGGTAGCAAGCTCAATCATACCCATTAGAAGTGCTACAGGTGAGGGAGACCTATTGAAAGATCTCTAGAAAAAGGAAGCACTGTTTCTGTCTTTTTTTTTTTCTGCTAGTTTCCATAAATGTTGAGCTATACTCAGATGTCTAGCACATTTAATAGCCGTGACTAAGTTGTAAAGGATGAACCTACAATAAGAAAAATTACTAAAAGCTAGCTTCAGAGTGTATTCAAATAATTCAGATATTTTTAAAAATTCTTTGCACCCAGTGACCTCCATGGTTAAAGAGCAAGCTACTTAAGCCTAAAATAGATGTAATAGATAGCAATCACATCTGATGTTGGCTGGGCAGTGAAGCAGATATATGCAGCACTCACTTCAAGAGGAAGAAGGCAGGAATTAACTTCACTCCTCCCAGAAATTTGAAGTAAATAATGAAGAAAAGAATATGGGGCACCTGGGGAATAACAAGGCATGGAGATCACCAGCAAGGCAGGATTTTGTTCAGATCAAGCCATGACAAATCAATCTGACTTTTTCCTAAGCATGGTAAGAGACATTGTTAGTGAGGGAGAAGCAGAAGGTATTGTACCTACTTGACATAAATAAAGCTTTTGTTACGTGACTCATCTGACAGTTTTACAATAAATTATTGAAACATTATCAAGGTTATGTGGCTTTAAGCTGGTTGGAGACTGGTTGTCTCTACTGAGAGAATGTGTATCAGCATATCTGAAGAGCAAAAGTGGAGGTTCAGGAGAATCCTTGCCTGCTCTGCTTTTTTAGTGTTTTTGTTGGTAACCTCATATAATGGAATAGAAGGTCCACTTATAAAATTCTGCAAACCATAAAACTGGAGAAAGCTACAAATATGCTGCAGAGTAGGATTAGGAATAGAATAAAGTTGCTAACATTCAATGCCCTTTTTGTTCAGTCAAGGACACTGGAAAAAAGGAAGAGAAAGAGCTTGGAGGTTACACTGGATCAAAAGGCAGACGGGAGTGGGATATGTTGGAAATAAAAGGCAAATACATGTATTAATACTTTCTATAAAATTTATCAGATCACAACTACTGGAATGCATTTTTGCATTTTCAACACATTAGTGCAAGTTGACACTTTCCTGTAGGAGAAAACAAGAACGACCACAAGTCTAGAAAAGATTGACCAAGCAAAATCCTGCAGTCCTAGAGAGGAGAATAAATGTGTACATGGTAACAAGCATTCAAAAGGTTCTTGCAAAACAAGGAGATAATCTACTTTCTGCCTCTTCCATATATAGGAAACAAAGAAATGGTCTTCATCTGCTCTTGTCAGAATTCAGGTGAGTTGCAGGGAAGTAGTTTGTAACAGCCAGGAAAGCACAGCCCTGTAATAAATTGCTTGGGGAAATTGTAAAGTCTCTAATAGCAGAGGTCTGCAGGAATAAATTGAACAAAAACTGTTGTAGGTGTAATTGATGCTGCCAAGGAGCATAGAGAGGAATAGATCATTCAGGTTCATTACAGCCATAGTTTTCTACAGTTCTGTGTAATGGGTACCATAAATAAAATTAAGGGATAGGGACAGAGTTTTAAGCAGCTTACGTTTGTCCTTTTGTCATAAAATCTTTCATGTTAGATAGATGCCTGAATTATTAAACAACAAAACAAAGAACAAAAGAAACTTTCATGCAGCAGAGTGAGAGCTTTTTGGAAAAAAAGCTTAAAGGGAAAGAACAAAAAAAAAGAAAAACAAATTCTTTCTGTTGCAGTCATAGTTAAAGTCATGGAAGTTGTTCAGTTATGAATTCCTGTTGTGTACCCCAGGAGTAAAGGCCGAGATGAAGGCTGCCTTCATTTTAAGCAGGTCCTGCAGAGCAGCACCTGTATATCAGACTCAGCACAACCTAATGTCATGCTTAGTCTGACCTCAAAGTTTATCAAAGAGTAATAAAACTGTACTACTCAAATTTTGTTATAAAACTTTTCTCCCAGATTATCTGAGAGTTCTTCGTGATTTTTTATTGGCTGCCATTCTCTGAAGAAATCTGAAGAAAGTGAAAACTGAATATTTTAGCTACAGTGAGAGTACCACATCATGATCACATTTCAATGTGCATGCCATGTTCAACTGTTCTGTAGTGCTATGCATTTACAAACTCTACATCCAGTCATAGAAGTAAAGTATTTTCCAAGTCTTGTCCATATCTTTTATGTGGGAAAAGTGATGTAATTCAGTAATTCCTAGGTTTGTAAAGCGAGTTCTGGCATGATACCTGGGCCCAGATCCTCTCATTTGATCATATAACTTAGTCATTAAGAAACATAACATATAAATAGTAGAGCACCTGTCTTACAATGGAAATGCACAATGCCCAGCATTGTACTACAAACTGGGAAAGTCTTTGAAGTTATGCAAAGGAGCATAACTTTTATTAAAATCGGTATATGAGAAATAAAGCAAGAGCAATCAAAATAAAGCACATATAAATTGAGAAAAAACAAGTGTTATACAAAGTGGATTATGCTAATTTAATGAAATCTGTTTCTAAACCAAGATGCTTTAGCTCATACTGTTCATATTTCTAGAAGACCAATTAGTATTCCTTCAATACCTGGAGCTCTAATGCTACATGAGAAGAATGGCACTGATGAAAATTTGGAAATAGGTCAGTCCTGGGGTATCTACTAACTAAGGGAGCAGTGCTGAAAAGGGACAGTGTTGCAAGGGGGTTGTGAGTGACAGGTGGCCCAGGTTAGATGACAGGAGGTCACTGCATCTGCTAGAGATCTTTATTGACAAGGCTGTTTGGAGGCAGACACCTTTTACAAAAGTCCAGCCAGATGTCTATCCCCTCAGAGGCCTAGGGTTCCACAAGCCTAGCTAATACTTCCATGAAGAATGGGGTATCCACATCCATAAAACCACTGAAGTTTTTCTGTTAGGTTGGTTTTGGAGTTTTTTTTATCCATGTTGCCCTTCTGTCTGCTAGTTCACAACAAAGCTATTGAGCCTATTGGCAATACTCAAAGAATTTTAATGTATTATGAAAATATAAGCTGCGAACAGTAGCTGTTAAACCCAGGACCTGGCAGCATGAGGTGTCCCTGGCCATAACACATCTTGTCCCAGCCCAAATGTGAAGTCAAGCAAGAGAAACAAAGGATGAGAGAGGAAAGAGCAGCAAGGATTGATTTTAGGGTGTGACCATGGCAGAATTTATGTGGGCTGCAGAGAGATGTCAGAGAAGTTACTATGTCTGAGCAGAAATTCTGGATTAAATGCTGGGAAGATAAGGGGAGGTGTGGTGAAGACGGAGTAGGTGTAGGGGTTGTGATGAGGGCACATGAGAGAGAGAGCTCTGATTATTGCAGTGACAATCTTTGAAAGGCATGGGTTAAGTTATTGAGGCAATTTTCTTTTATTGGGCACCCCTATGTGTAAGTTTTATGCAAATAGTGGGCTGGACAGCGAGAGAAATTTTCCTACTTGGGGTTTTGTAAGTTTGTAACAAAAAAAACCACCTGGTTTTCACTCCAAGTCCAATTAGTTAAAAAGTTAGTCAGTCATAGGGCACAGGAGTGGTTAGCAGATGTTCTCAGTTACGGTTCTTGCTGTGTGTGAGAAGAAGCCCCACAAGCCAGTCTCCTTTTATGACTTAAAAAGGAGGAAAAGTTGAACAGCTTCTCCTAAAGTTTTTCCCAAAATTCCCTCCCACAAAAATGTGTTTCTGGAAAGACAAGAAAATTTCTGTGTTTTCAGTCTCACAGCATAAAATGTTTTTAGGATTATGGGCATGTGGTAAAGAGGACCTGCTAAAGACTGCAAACTTGGCTGGAACATTCCATGCTGCATAAATTTGGTCAAGGATTTTTTGTGCAGATGAATTGACAGTGACTGTTTTCCATCAAGTGATCGTGAAATGTTTGATCCTTCTCACTCCTACAGAGGCAGCTAAACTGATTTTCAGCACATGAACACAGATCAGTTCAGACATCTTTTTCTGTCCACTCCAGTCTGATGGCTTTTGGTAGCACCTCTGCATGTCAAACACATCACTGCTATGCTGTGGGAGCATCTTTGCTGCAGTTATGTCTGGCATGATGAAGATATATTTCTGTGGATGGAGAACATGATTGTTTGCAGGCATGCAGATGTGGCTGCATTAAATGATGTAGCAGTGTACTATCCATCAGCTTCCATATGTTGTTGGCTGTTTTTACCTTGGATTATTGATTAGTTACCTCACTGTGGAAAACAGCTGGAGCAAACACTTAAATTTCATTGTGAAGTAAGGGGAGAGTCTTTGACTGATCTCTAAAAGTCACATCATGACAAATCCTGTGACTTTAGGACTGCAGAGAAAGTCAATAAAGAACACTTATTGCACTTTGAGAAAAACACTTGTGAAAAGCACACAGTGTCACTAAAACAATGCCCAAGGACAGAGCAATGTATTCCTTCTTAATGATATTTAATCATTGGCAATTTATAGGAATTAAAATTACAATGAAATACACAGTCAAGAATTCACCTCAGATGCTAACTCAAGTGTACATTATTATAGCTGTGTTGTCTAGGTGAATATTCAACCATTTGTCATTTCCTGCATAAATATGCACAGCGACTGGGATCTTTTGGTAGTGAAAACACAGCTGAGGGAGATGCTACTAAAATGTAGAACAGGAGACTTTTGAATAAGACAATGTGATTCTACCCTTCAGCAACTGTCTTCTAAGACTTCAGAGTTTTGTGTGAATATTTTATCAACAATAAATACAGATTTTCTCTCACTTGTTTATCCTTTTTTGTCTATTAGTATATTGTATATTATATTTTTTCAATTTCTGTCCATAGCAATATAAGTGGAAGCCATATATACTAGAATTTTTTCTTTCCATTAGTGCATGGCAGGAATTCAATAGTGAGTGGATTTGCATGTACTGCATGTACTTTGGCAAGACAGATGGATTTTTGGAACTTTCCAGCTGAGTGGTTTTAAAACTTGTAAGAAATCTGCACCAAGGGACCCCAAGCATTGTAGTTGGCCCAGGACACCTACTGCATCCTTTCTACTCAAATACGTCTATTTAATTGTTTAATAGTTATGTGACCATTTTCCTCTCTCACAGAACGTTATAATGTGCAGAAACTACCTTCCTCTGAGACAGATTTTGGCATCCCATCATCTATCAGATTGCTTCTTAGGAGCTACTGCTTTATTAAAATTCAAGGATACTTTCTGATTTTGTTCCCAAATTAACATGATGTTATCTTTGCCTTCCCAAATTTTATTTTCCTATTCAGATTACAGTATGAATCCAAGGATCCTATGCTCAGCAAGTTTGCAGAGAAAAGAGCTGTTGAAAATTAGTGAAGTAACTCTGTGTCACACACAGATCAAATATTAATCTGCAGCTATAGAGAATTAGAAAGACATCAACTCATGCTTGACCCTTCTCACTTACATGCTTTGACTTTCTCTTTCTTAGTATCTGCATGCAAATGGGATCGTGCATCGAGACTTGAAGCCAGAAAATCTACTCTATGCAACACCAGCACCAGATGCACCATTAAAAATTGGTGAGCAGCATTAAATGTCTGCTTCCCTGATGCCTTTGCATCAGTAATATGTGCTAACTGATGTTTGGAGTATATACATCTCACGATAATCCTATTTGAAGCCAGTCCTTAATGAACAGCATGTTACTTCAGCAGCACAGCTGTTAATGATAGTTTCAAAACCAATGCAAAACTAGATGCTTGCTTAGAGAATTCATTGCCAAAATCATGTGGAACGTGGCAGAGATTAAAGCACTGGGAACAAGAAGAATCATGAGAACAGCATAAAGGTCTGTGCACCACTTTTATGCCCCTTTTTTTCTGTTAAGCTGGTACCTTAAGAGGAAAGATATACTAGTGTGAAAATAAAATGTGCAGATAAGTGGCAGAAAGCAAACTGAGCAAGGCTGGCTTCTGTTTTGAAGGCAGGTTTGAGGGACATGCAGAGATCTTTGCAAAGAGCACGGAGAAGCTCTCTGAAGCATGGTCAGCACCACAGGAGGAGCAAGGCTCTCCTGATCAGGAATGTATTGTGCCGATTCTGTTGGAGATGCAGACACTTCCAAAGGGTATAACCTCCAAAAATGTTGGGCATGCCTAGTTTTTTGCTTGAGCAAGGAGCATCCTTGTAACCCTTCTAAGTTTGAAAATACCACCTGGTGCTCCTTTAGGAGTGAGTGTTTCCACGGTCATCAGGATGGTGTTCGTCATGGTTTTCTGAAGCCAGATTTCCAATAAGTGGCCTCAAGCAATTTTGTATAAATTTCTAGGAACATTCTTGGTTCTCAGGGTGATGGTATTGTACTTTATATCTTATTCTACTTATCTTTCCTGGAAAGGCTCCAAACTTGATAATTTAATGTAACACCAGTGGCTTTTGTTTGATGTCCAGAGTGTGTAGGGCTTTTGAAACATTTCCTAAATGCCATGATTCTTCAGCTTCCTGGTAAGGTAATTGCCTTATTTAAATTGAAGTCCAATTTACAACGAGTGGCTGTGTCTATAAAAGTTAACTTTATTTCTAGTTAGATAAATTATAATGCAAAAAGGATAGCCCTTTAGGAAAAAAGTGACCTATTTTCATCCTGATCTTGAGTTAAAACATTCCCTTTTATATTCAGTCTAACTAAACAAAATCAAGTCCTTTATTTTGCGCTCTTAAGGCAAAGGTGATTTTCATCACCTAAGAATAAGTCCGTTTGAATAAGCTTAGTTTATTCTCAGTGAAAAAAAGAGTTGTGAACACTTCAATTTTTATTACTTTTATGAAGGAGTCATGCAAGTACAGTATGTATTGTCACAAAGGCCCTTGCTCTGTGAATAGTAATTCAGGGTGGAACATTGGAGAAGGGATGATCAATACTTCTTTTATCATCATCTCTGTGCCTCTAAAAGGCTTCTATCAAAATATTGCTGAGATTTTGTCTTGCAAAAAAGCAACCCTTGACTAAAAAAAGCAACCCAAAATAGTTCTGATAATTTTACTGAATTACTCACAGAGTGGGAACTGAATATATACCTAAAATATATTTTTGAATCTCTGCTTGTATGCCCTTAGGCCTCCCACTGCACTGGCTTTGTGCAGTTTTCAGAATAAAATACAAGCTACATTTCTGTCAAGCAAGAGCCAGGAATACTCATTTTTACAGCAAATTTTGCCTCTGGATTGCAGCATGGGTAGATGCATTAAATCAATGCTTACCTATGGAAATGTCAATACCATTCATTTAACGTATGAATGTTTATTTAATTACATATACAACATAAAAACCTACATTGTTACAGGGAGTAAGAACATTAATATTCCCAAACCATCTTAACAGCTGACTTTGGACTTTCCAAGATTGTGGAAGATCATGTGACCATGAAGACAGTTTGTGGAACTCCAGGGTACTGTGGTATGTTGTTTTGTTACTTATATTTGCATTTATGACTGTAGATGCAAAGGAAAGAGGACACTGGAGAAGATGGCGAGATCACTCTGTTACCTCATAGAACAGCCTATAATGGCATTCAGGTGACATTGTCACTGACCATTGTATGACATTGCCTGCAAGGCACACACACATACCAAGTCTGTTTCAGAGCAGCATTTAATTCCAGTCCAGTTAGTTTTATAAAACTGTGTTTCACATATTAGCTGTTAATGTTCTGGTTGTCCTCTCTTGTGACAGTTATACTACCAGTGTCACACGTCCATAGTTAGAGCTTAGTGCTTTTATGCCCATCACCATATACTTCGTAAAAACAGCATAAGGCTCATTCCTGTAGAAGAGCCCTCAGAGTTATGTTGACTTGGTAGGAAGGATTGAGGCTGAATATTTCTGCAGGGAAGGGAAGAAAGGAGCTTTATGCCTATAGTTATGTGCCTATAGCAATCCTTGATTTACAATTCAAGTCAACTGACTGTGCAGAAGTCCTGGTGACCAGAAAACATTCAAGCATTACTTTCCAGAATTGGAGGAAACCCAGGAGAAATACTGTTTAAATGCCAAATTAAACTATGAATAATTGATGGTTCCAGGCTGCCAGCTCCCACATCCTGCCCACCCATCTATCAGCGGCTTCTCCAGAAAGGACACAGCAACAAAAAACACATACTGTAGTCTGAATACTTTGGCATCAAGACTTGACAATCTATAGTCTTTGGGATGTACAGATTGATGCAGAGGACGGAAAGCAAGATGATCACAGAGAACTTGGTTTGCTGCAATGTTGTGCCTTCAGTGAACTTAACAAGAAGAGCATAAGTGTTTTCTGAGAGTAGCACAAAAAATCAAGCCAGTGCAAAGCAATGATTCATGATCAGTCTGTTAGAGGCAACCTCTAAACTAACACCAATGTGTCAGACAATTCCATTCACCAAAAGCAAACTTCTGGAAATCTTAAAAAATACAAAAAAGCCCTTCTGTTCATGGCTGTGCAAGTGTAGTGTGGGAAGGGGAAAAGATTGCATTGATGTTCGTAGGTACAGCCAGCCCACTGTGCTCCAGAAATGTGGCAGCCATCGTATGTGCATCACAGATCCAGTGGGACCAGGGTCCTCAAGCTGTGCCTGTCAAGCTGCTTAGGCAGATATTGACTCCTCTTTACTTTTGCAGAGCTGGAGTTCCCCAAAACTGCCTGGCCTTTCCGTCTGCTCCTCACAGCAGCAGAACCAACTGCTGGAAATGGTCTGTCTTTCCTTCCAATTAAAACAGAATATCAAAAATAAAGCCTAAATAAAAGTGCCAAGCAAATAGACTCATAGAACCATTAAGGTTGGAAAAGACCTCCAAGACTGTCAAGTCCAAGCTTTGACAGCACACCACCATGCTAACTGTGGGCCATGTCTAGTTGTTTCTTGAATACCTCCAGGGTAGATGACTCCACCATCTCCCTGGGCAGCCTGTTCCAATGCTTAACCACCCTTCCTGTGAGAAAATCCTTCCAAATATCCAACCTGAACCTCCCCTAGTGAAGCTTGAGCCATTTTCTCTTGACCTCTCATGGTTACATGGGAGGGGAAGACAACCCTCACTCCACTACCACCTCCACCCAGGTAGTTGTAGAGACTCCCTGACCCTCCTCTTGTCCGGGCTGAACACTCACACTTCTCTCAGCTGCTCCTCTTAGGATTTATTCTCTGTACCTTCACCAGTTTCTTTGTCCTTCTCTAGACAGGCTCCAGTCCCTCAAGGTCCTCCTGGTTGTAAGAGGTCCCAAACTGGACACAATATTTGATGTGTGACTCACTGGTGCCCAGCACAGGGGGGATGGTTACTGCCCCACTGTTGCTGACACAGGTCAGGATGTCCTTGGCCTTCTTGGTCACGTGGACACAGCTGGCTCATGTTCAGTTACTGTCAACCAGCACTCCCAGCTCCTTTCCTACTGAGCAATTTTCCAAATGCTCTGCTCCCAGCCTGTAGCACTGCAGGGGGTTGTTGTGGCCCAAGGCAGGGCTGACTTTCAATCTCATTGAAACTCATGCCATTGGCCTTGTCTCATGGATCCAACCTGTCCACATCCCTCTGTACAGCTTTCCTAGTGCCCACTGATGTCATCTGCAAACTGACTTAGGATAGCCTCATCCAGACCACGATAAAGATCTAAAACAGGACTGGTCCCAACACTGGACCCAACACTGGGAAACTCCTAGCCACCAGCTGGATGTAACTCCACTCATGACCACTCCCAGGGTCCAGATGTCCAGAGAGTTTTTCATCCAGTCAGTGACACCACAGCTGTCCACACCATAAGCAGCCAGTTTCTCCAGGAGAATGTTGTGGCAGACGGTGCCAAAGATTGCTAGAGTCCCCATAGACAACACCCACAGCCCTCCCCTCAACTGTCAGGTGGATCAGCTGCTCATGAAAGGAGATCAGGTTGGTCAGGCAGGATGTGCCACTCCTGAACCCCTGCTGGCTGTGCCTGATCCCCTGTACTGTATTTGCCATGTGATCACATCCAAGATGATCTTCTCCATCATCTTCCCTGGCACCGAGGCCTGTACTTCAGACCTGTACTGTGCCTCACAGGCCCGTACTTCCCTGCATCCATTTTCCTGCCCTTCTTGTGGATTGACATCACATTAGCCAACCTCCAAATCATCTGGGACCTTCCCAGTTAGATAGGACTGATGATCAGTGATGCAGAGCAGCTTGGCAAGCTCCTTCTCCAGCTCCCTCAGCATCCTTGGATGAATCCCACCTGGTGCCATGAACTTGTGAGTGTCTAAGTGGCTCAGCAGGTCACTGCCTCCCTCCTCCTGGATTGCACAGGGTCTGTTCTGCTCTCTGTCCCTGTCTGCCAGCTGGGGCTGGTTCCTTGCGGATAAACAGGCCTTACTGTTGAGGACTGAGGCAAAGAAGGCATCTGAGCCTTTTCCTCATCCTTGGTTCCAGTGTTTGCCTCTGCATCCAGTCAAGGATGTAGATTTTCATTGGCCCCATTTTTGTTGCTGATGTATTTATAAAAACACTAAGTAAAATACTGAAGTTAAAGCACCTCCTCCTTGGTCACACTGTAGCTCCAGTGCATCTGTAGCTTTCTGTCATTTCTTCCACAAACATAAAAAACAATTTGAAATCAAAGTACACTTCTCTTTTTATTCTGGCTCTGCTTGGGCATGACTTCTCTTGTTTTATATTCAGTGAAGGGACGTATTTGCCTAATTAAGGGCTTAAATGGGCAGTCCCAATTTTTTATAAAACTCTGCACACAACTGTGCGTGGACTTCAATTGTTTTTGTGACTGTTATTTCTTCACTCGACTTTTGTGTTACTGAAAAGTGTTTTGTTCTCTGCAGCACCAGAGATACTACGGGGATGTGCCTATGGCCCTGAGGTGGACATGTGGTCACTGGGGATTATCACCTACATCCTGTAAGTGCAAACAGTCATAGAGAGAGGTTCTCTTTTTAGCACCCACAGGATTTCATTACACTATGAGCTGTGCCATTGGAAAAGACAAGATTCTGAACTTTAATTATTACGTTCCTAACCTTACTGAAGTCATATCCTAGAGGAACATGGCAAAACAGTCAGTCTAAATATTTGATAAATATAACACTTCTTCCTGAACAGCAGCAGACCTACCCATGCAGAATCATGCTACTAATACGAACAAGTATAGACCAAAAGTTCCAAACACTTGTGTTTAAGTAGGCATTTGTGTCTAACTCTTATTGTGGTTAGTCATGATTCAATTGGTAAGAATTACAATTACTTTATTATATTGATTGAATCCTTCAAAGGAAGATTATTGAGAAGAAAAATTGCATATGATGTATTGACTTCTTTATAGGAGAATAATTATGAGACTTAATTTAGACCCTTGGCAATGACAATGCTTAGATGGGTTGTGTAGTTATATACAATACTTCTAGGATGCTTTTGTGGGAAGAAAATGACATTTTACACATGTAACTTAAAGATATGGAGGATTTTATACATGTGGGCCATTATCCCTCCCCTACTACTTGTTATGTCCAGCAAGTACAGTGTGGAATAACACAGTTATTTTTATATTTTGCAAAGAAAAAATTATATTCACTAGAGTTTATACTAAAAGTCCATGTAAGGATATATAAACACTCTGATAGCAATGTCAGAATACATTCATCTTTTCTTCTGCACATAAGTTTCAAATAATTCAAAGGTCTCCTTTTGGGTGCCTGCAAATAATAGGCTACAATATTCCTATTTGTCATTTTGTTATTTGCTCCTTTTAAATGTGTGTCATGGTCTGGTTTAAGATCCAGACCTTGTGTTGAAAATCATGTCTCAGATATTGCCAGCCAGGTGCTCATTTCTTGTCACTTCTAAGGTTTCCGCTGATGACAGAAAGATATGAAACTTGCCAGCAAGATGATCCCTAAGACTGGAGAGGTGACTTTTGTTGTCCTTTTACAATGCCACCTAGATTGAGTTATGGCCTTTCCTAGTTACTCAAGGCCTAATGAAGTTACTGCACTTCAAACTAAGAGCCTGCCTTAAGTAGAACTTACTTTTAAGTGTAAGCAAGCTCCAACAAACTCCAGAGAGCTCCTATCTAAATATCTGGCACAGCATTTTCCATATGCAGCTTCCCAAAACCTTCCAGCTGTTCAGGGGATGCTCCCAAGCCACACTAAACCTCTGTGTGTGCGTAAATACAAGTGTGTGAGTTCCTGCCCTAGATGAGGCTGCATGACTGTAGATACTCTTCCATTCTTCCTCCTTCTAATCCTGTCCTACTCCCACCTCAAAATCCAATTTGATCTACAGGAACAGGATGCAAAAATCCACCTGGTTGTCTCTTCCATTTAGCTTTAACAGTACTCCACCTTTTAACTCTTCTACTGTGCATAAAGCTTTGTGGATCAATATGTCTGATGGATTAGAAACTGAGACCAGAAAGGTACATGTAAAATTACTAAATCATTAATCCTGGAGCCCAGAGGACAATGTTGCATGTCTCAGTTTCATAGTTGAGTAAAGGAAACCCACTTACATAGAGACAATAAAAACCCCAACACTCCTGTATGTCCACGCAAAATGGAGTGGATGTAAGAGTTAACAATCACATTATAGAAGATTGGCATAAAACTGTATCTTGCCATTAATCAAAGTGGACTTACTATTTGATTTTAAAAAACTGACATATTTTGACAGAACTGAGCCAAATTATATTAAGACCTATTGGTGGTAACTATCGTTATTCAAAGGAAGCCACATGTATAGTTTTAAAAGTCAAGAGGAACAGTCCTTTTTGTATTCCTAAAGCAGGTAGAAATCCTTCTGCATGTTTGAGATGCAGACAGTGGTCAAAAAATACAGAGTCTTTGCCTGTAGTTAAAATTGCATGGATTTAAATAAAGGAGTTACTTTACTAAGTTACTTTAAAGGACACAAGACCCCATCTGGTCATTTTTAGTTGTTTTTTAAGCTCTTTACATTGACTTTTCCTTTATTTGTAGGTAACTGATTTAAACTGAATCACAAAAATAAAATGTTATTTCAAAATAATATAAAATCAATAGCAGCCACACTAGGTTTTGCACTGAGTCAATTAATCTAATTTAAAATCACACCTCTATGTTTACTCATCTATTTTGGCATGTAGCAAAAAAAAAAACCAAAAACTCTGTCTGCTGAAATGGATTTTTAAGTAGAAGCATATCTATTGAAATTGTTAGTAGGAAAGCAATAGGTGATAGTAGTGAGTTACAGTGAAAACAGAAAGCTCACTTAGGAGGCTTCCCACACAATCACAGCAAGACTTAAGCAGGTTCTTACTGTCATTGGTGACCCAGGTCGAATAAACAGTTTGGGCGGAGCCAGTGAGGGGAGCTCAGGGGTGTTCCATGGGGACAGCAGGGACCTGCTGCAAACCCAGAAATGGTAATGGGAGAGGCAGCAAACAGGAGGAGCAGCAGAGTGCCTCTGCCTGGCTACCACCTACTGAAGCACAAGGTTGGGAGGCTGGATCCTTGTGTTTTAATACACCTTTGCCAGACTTGGAAAAAATAATGTGCCCAGAATATTCTTGCAATGAGGTGTTTCTTCCCTTCAGCAGTGGAATGTGATGCAGCTGTTCCACCCACGGTTATGCACCACTCCCAAAACCACATTTCTTCCTTGAACCTCAGCCTCCTTTTTCAGAACAGTAAGCATATTGTGTTTAAAAATACAAAAAGAAGTTAAAATGTAGGACTTTTCTATATTTTTTCCGGTCTTGATCATTATGATCTGCTGTTGTTTTCCTCTCATCATCTTACTGCTTGTTGCATTTTCTGGAAGCAGGGGAGGAGATAGCCTTTCTCTCTTAAGCTCAGATCACATACTGGCTGAATAGGAAATTCACTTTAAAAAAATCTGATTATGTGTGCAGGCGTGATTAAAGTGCAGTGAAGCGATAAAAAAAAAGGACATGATACAAATGGAAACCATATCTATGAGTCTGCTTTCCCTGAGGCCAGCAATGTGGATCTCTGCTGGGATCTGTATTATACAGTATATTTATAAATGCGGTCATTAGTGAGATCACAAGACTTCTAGATTGTATGTAGGTTACCTAAGTAAAGATGAGGCCTGATCATGAAAACTTACCAAAGGTTTTTACATATTGTGGCTGATAGGATGGAAAAATGTACAGGGATCAACATGTCTAAAAATCATTCCTAATTGAAGATACAAAAACTTTAACTGAGCGTGTAAGATCCTCAGCTAATTCCTACTCCTCTGGCAAGAGTTACAGGGATTCTGATAAATGCTCTATGATCCTATTTTAATAGTTGCAATTAAACACATGAAAATAGAAAAAATACAGTTAGAAAAGCCTTTCCCAGTGCTTAAGAATACTTATGACCATATTTCTCTCTGCTCTGTAGAATTAGAAGTTCATAAGTACATCGAGGTCTGGTTTCCCAAAGTGATCTACAGGACACAGAGTATGGAAAAATACTACCATGAATTATTTCTAACAATTCCAAGACTAATTAAAATTTGATAAATTAATTTCTTTTTTATCCTTTCAGACTTTGTGGCTTTGAACCATTTTATGATGAAAGGGGAGATCAGTATATGTTTAAGAGAATCCTGAGCTGTGAATATGACTTTGTGTCCCCCTGGTGGGATGATGTGTCTCTGAATGCCAAGGATTTAGTAAGTAAAGCAAAAATGAGACTGGAGTATTTAGTATTTCTGCCACTGAGAAAGAGTCCATTTTGGTGTGGGGACAGAATAATTGGTTAATTAATTGTTCATAATTGTTTCCTCTTGTCTTTGCTATATTGTAGTGTTGTTAATATCCCCTGTTAGTCCAGTGCTGTAATTTTGCACTCAGAACATGGATATTCAGGTCCTTCTGTGAAGCAAGCCATAGATTGTCAGCAGCTGTCACAGTGTTCATGTATGCCTGCCTTTCCTTCCAGCTCTGAAGTGTTTCACCATTCATCTTTTCTGGGCAAACACCTTCAGGGGAATGTAGAAACAAGCCCTTCTTTTTTTCAAAAAATGCAGTTTGCAAGCCTGCATTTTGGGGAAGAATATAAAAAGGAATGAAACTTTCCTCCCACTGCTTTTTTTGGCATGTTTTTTTCTGTCCATTAAAGTTTGTTTTTTTTGGTAGGTGAGGAAAGACTTACTACTTTTAAATATGCTCCATTAGCAACATGCAAGGGCTGGCATGCTATCTGCACTGTATTCTTTTATTAGTGGATAAAGTAATTTGGATCCAGGAGACACTGATCTGCAAAGATAGGTATGCTTGAGTCTGACTTTTGTCAATAATAACTTGCATCATTCAGTTATTTCATAAGCACTGAAAACACAAGTGCTGTGTTCCCTATATACTTATACAAACTGTGTCACAAAATATTATGTCATTTGTTAGTAAAGTACTTCAAGATATTTCAAATAGAAGTACTGTAGAAGTTCAAAGTACTTTTTTGGTGTTTTATGAGATGTGACATTTTTCTAAGGCTAAAAAAATATAATTTAAAGCCAGATCAACAGCAGGTAAAGCTTTTGTCCAATCCGCTCCATACTGTTTTAGTAAAGTAAAGCTCAAACTTTTAGATTTGAACATTGCATAGGAAATTGTAGATAATGATGATGACCATGACTCTCAAAACCCATGTTGTGGGCAGTTCAGTGTTCAGCTGAAGTGATTTGTTTAACTCCAGGTCTTTGTTGGAGACACAACCAATATTCACCACAATTCCTGTTCTTCTGCATGCACTTCAGGGAAGAAATTTTGTTTAAAAGCTATTTGTAGGGAGATTTCAGAGAACCCTAAAGCAAGTTTTCCCTCACCCCTGGGCACATAGAAGCAGTGGAGCCCGTGCCATCACTTGCACTGCTCCAAGAGGGTCTATAGTCAGGAGAGCTGGGTAAGTGTGGCTCTGCAGAGTGCCATCTGTGTACTTTGTTACTCCATCCTCACCTGTCTTCTTTTTTTAAAACTCCACTTGTCCAGAGATACAGTAAAACTCATGGAATGTCACTTGACTGGACACACTTTGTATACAGCAGGACCATCTCCAGTCCCAGGGGTATGTTTGCAGTGCCTTTTCCCAAAAATATCCTACTGTCATATTTGTAGAAGTCCAGGTTTTCTGGCTTTGGTGATAGAAGGAATGGTGTAAACAGCATTAGTTTCAGAGTGGGCTAAGACAGAAAACAATGCTTTTTTTTTATGTGCACATAAGGTTTTTCAGTGACTGAAAGAAAAATTTCCTTTGTGATATACATGACAGAGACTGCATGGTACAAGTGTGCAGAAGCTGCATGCACATAATTTAAACCTTCTAATCCACTTTAAAACTTGTCCAAATTCTAAAGTAGAGATACTGCTCAGAGACTTTGAGAATCTCTTAGGGTTTTTGTGACAAGTCAGACATGAAAGAGCCTATGATAGATACAGGTCAGCTGCATTGGTACATACCCTTAATATGTTGGTAACCAGTTGATACTTTTTATTTTCTCTTCCCCCTTAGTGGCTGTCTTAATCAGATGTTATTTATGGAGGACCAAGAAATGCCAGAAGCAAAATACTTGCAAAGACACAAATGAAAATTCTTGTTGGTTTCTTAGAATGTCTCACCTAAGTTGTTCTCCAAACCAAGGCTAGAGCCCCCAAATGCAAAACTAGGTAAATTTGAATGAAGAATAATGTTGACAGTCTTTTGTATTTCTTGCTTGTGATTCAGGTTAAAAAGCTGATTGTTTTAGACCCCAAGAAACGCCTCACCACTCTACAGGCTTTGCAGCACCCATGGGTCACAGGGAAGGCAATAAACTTTGCACATATGGACAACGCGCAAAAGAAACTTCAAGAATTCAATGCCCGGCGTAAACTTAAGGCAAGTCTCTGCTCATTGTCTCTGTTTTGGCTATGAAAGCATGCAATTAAATTAGTAACCTTGCAGAAACCTTGCACATTTTTGAGAACAATATTCCATGGTGTTATGGAAGCTTTTTATTTAAGATGTCTGATGAAGATTGAAGAAGTTTGAAGCTGATTCAGTCAATGACTGAAGCCAAAACTAACAAAAAGGGGTGAAGTTGATTGAAAACTTTCTCTACACAGACAGGACTGCTGAGGATGTACACACCTTTCACGAAATCCTTACTTTCCATCTTTTTTTCCCTTCTTCCTGTCTTGCACCTGTCCACCCATCTGTCCTGTATTGCTGGTGCATCCTTAGAATACTGATCAGAAAGAACAGCATACTGAGTAATTTTTTAATGAGCATCCATCAAGCTAAAAGAAAAATAGTTTAAGAGAATATTAAAGCATATTTTGCTCCCCAACCTACTCGTACCTATCAATACAAAGCAGGAGGTTTAAACCATCCTTGTACTCATTTCAGATGTGTAGGCCATAAAATATCCCCAGGATGCTCCTTTACCATCCAGTCTACATATCTGCCATGGGAAGAAGCAGGGTAATGTCTTTAAATGCAAATAGCAGGCAACTGGGCACCTGACTAACATAGTATCAGGAAACTTTCTTCTCCCCTAATCCATTTTTTAGTTTTTAAAATTTTCATGTTATCAGGAGATAATTCCAGGGATACCTCAACACAGGAGTTGTTAGCAACAGCTACAGTGAAGCTGCCCTTGTAGCCCTGGGGAATAAGAGTAAAAAGCAACTTAACTGAGAGCTTTAGTAAATTCCATAGAAAAATCAATTCACAAAAAACTGAGCCTTTATTTCAGCTTTGCTATTTTTTTAGTAGAGAACTGTAGAAGAGAATCTGTACAGGGCAAAGAAATTTGCTTTTTCATTTACAAAGTTCTCAGAGGTTGTAGATATAATTCAAATTGACATTTTGATTTTGTTTTTCTTTATATTTTTACACCAGAGATATTTTTGAAGCTCATTTTATTTAGACCCCTGCAGTTAATCAATTCATTCTTTTGTGATTATAAACTATCACTTTTTATAAGTTTATTTCTTCACTTCTTCTCTGTTAAATTACCAAATCTCCAATTATTAAGAGGATTGATTGAAGCTGGCAGTTCTTGTAGAGTTAATAATTTTCCACAAATATATCTGTAAAAGAAACAATAAATTTTTTGACAATTAACTCCTGGTCAAAAAAATAAAACCAAAGCAGACATCAAAGTAGTGAGTACATGCTTCAGCTGTTGTTTTGTTAGTAAGAATAATGTGTAATTATTTCCTCTTTCCCAGCATAAAAGTCCATCAGCAGGCTTTCTTTAGGTAAAGACAAATTTTAAAGAGTAACTCTAAAGGTGTCAGTCAGGATTTGGCATTAATAAATATCATATATAAAATATCAAATATCAAATATCACAGCCTATATCATAGGCTGTGTTGAATTTGTTTCATAAACATCCAACACTGCTTGTGAGACTAAATTACATTGAAGTGCCTTTAGAAATTATAGTATCATTGAGTGGCTTCTTCTGTTTGTAATCAGTTTTCCAAAGTCCTCTCGCCACTAATGTGGATGTCTGTGATTTTTCCTTTAAGGTCTACTCTCTCAAAATTTTTGCCTATTTCTTTGGTTTATCCCTTATTTTATTTCTTCATAATCTCTTGTAGCTGATTCTTTTTATTGACAACGTTTATGTTATCTGCTTTTCATTAAAATCTTCTTTTTTCCTTTTTATTTATTTGTGGGAGTTTTTTTATTTGTTTCTTTTGTGTGTGTGTGTGTTTTTGGGTTTTTTTTGGATGTGTGTGCATGATTACCTCTCAAAAGAATCCACAAAACTTGCTATGTTATTAATCTCTCCCTGCAGACCCACTTCTTTGATGTCTAAGCAAAAGCTCAAAAATAGCTTAAGCTGTCGCACACAGAAATTAACATTTATTTTCCTCACCTCTGTATGTCTGGTTTTTTTCAGGCAATAAAACTGTCCAAGGCAAGGGCTAGTATAACTGTCCTCATGTGTGTCTTCATTTTGTGATATTTCATGTGACATGAAATCCTCCTCCTAGTGTGTATTTCATATGCCTATACTTAGGAAGTTGCCCATCTGCTGCATAATTTTACGCTTGGAATATGCAACAGTGCAATAGTGATAAATATTGTGTTCCTTTGTGAAATTTTCATGGAATAATCAGTGACAATACTGTTTTTATTATTATGACAGAAGATGATGACTTTCTTTTTTTGTCACCCACTTCAGCATGGGACACCTGAAGTAATTTCTAAAAAAAAAAAAAAAAAACCTACTGGCAAAATGCATTTTACAATTTACTGTTGAACTGTTCAAGAAGCAGCTTTTCACTGAGCAGCATGGCACAGGGCCAGAATGAGCTATTTCAAAAATCACTGTTAGGCATATACTGATTTGATACACAGGATGACAATGACTGTCCAGGGTATAGCTGAAAAAAAGTAAAAAGGTTGTGTTCATGTCACCCAACCTGTAACCTTGTGAAAGCAGCAATTTTAAACCTCAATCTAGTATTCCAGGTGGCTTTCTAAATCTACCTAGGCCCAGGCAGGTATCCAAAGGTGATATTCCCAGGAAGACTGAATGCAGTTGCTGCTGTTGGGGCAGTGCTGAGTGCCCATGGGCCATGTTCTCTAAGGAATGTTTGCTTGGTCCCCTCTCTCCCAGGCTGCAGTGAAAGCCGTGGTGGCCTCCACACGCCTCGGCAGCGCCAGCAGCCACAGCGCCCACGAGGGCCACAAGCCCGGCCACAGCCCGGCCCCCACCCAGGACAGCCAGCCCACGGACAAAACCACCCAGGACAGCCAGCCCGTGGACAAACCCACTCAGGAAGCGGCAGCAGCGGTGGCTCCAGAAGAAATGCCTTAGGTGGAAGTCACTCGCTCGTGTCAGCAGAGATGTCATTTCATACACCAGCTACCTTGTCATCCAGCGAGAGAGATTAGCAAGCTTGGCCTCTCTGGTTCTGCTTCGGGGTGCTACAGGCCCCACCTGGTGATTCTACCTTCAGTGCATGTGACTGCTTATGAAAATAGTGAACTGTTCCATTAGGCATGCCATGGAAACAGTGTAATTTGCAGTAATATCGGCAGGTGAAAACATGGGGATTATTAACTACCTACCATAATGTGTATACTTCATCTATCTAGTGTTCCTAGGTGGCATTTGAAACAAAATGCTATTTTGTTTGGTTTTATGGAAGTAGGTGTCTTATCTATGTTGTGAATTTCTTTGAACTGTTTCCTTCCAGGTTCATAGTCCTTCAGCAGACAAAATGGAAGGAAATACCAAACCAATGCTTTTAAAACTGATGTATGAAATAATGTTTTTTATCTGTAAAATTGAAAAAGTATTTGGGGATTTACATGCCAAAAAAAAAAAAAAACAACAACAAAACAACAAAAAAAACATTCCACTACTTCTGAGAAGAAATTGAAATGGTAGTTCCACTGGGCATGAAAATGTACATTGTTCAAGCTTGCATTGAGAATGCCTTATTCTGACTTTTCTTGTTTATATACAGTATTTTAATAACAACCAAAATTACTCTGCCATTTCATTCCATAGTAAAGTGTTAGCAAAACAAAACCACAGACTAAACAAGGATTAGAGCACATGCAAATTTCTGGCATACCATTATATTTATTCATTAAAATTCTAATCTGCAGATAGAAGACATTTTATACACCCTAAGGGAATAATCTGCATTTAAATATGTTGTAAATGCTTGAAAGAAGCTATTTCACAATTACTGATTTTACTTTGGGGAAACACTCTTATGCAAGGTCTAGGAGCAAATAGTATAATCTAATTGGTTCCTGGGTAGTTTAACTTCATGAGTGAGCAGTTTCTACTTGTAATTAGTCCACATTTTCCTAACAAAGGATGCCTCCTGTAAAGTGATCCACCAGCACGATCTTGCATCCACCCAGAGCTGTGTCTTGAGGTAGCAGCTGTGTGCATCAATCAGCTTGCAAAAGTAGGGTCAGGCTCTTCAGCTATCTTGATATTCTTGTTGAATGTGATTGATAGGAACTGAAAAACTAATGTGCATCAGTGTGTATGACCACTTACACTTGTTTATCTATTTGACAGCATGTGACTATTGTACTGATATATTACAAAAATGGCAAAAAGAACCTGACATACAAAAATGTCATTTGTGCTTGTTAAACTTTTTAATACTGATAGTTACCTAACATCCTAATACAATCATAATTCCTCTTTAGCTTTAATTGTTTTTATGTATGTTGTTAGGCCTTGCACAACTTGCCTTGAAAAAATATAGCAGCTACTGAAAAAAACAAGAATTTAATAAAACATTCAATTTCCTGATGAAATTAAAGGGTAATACGGTGTTATTCATATGGTAGATTTAATAAATAAAATGTGCCCTAAATTAATATATAAAGGAGGATTAAAGCTCCTGTCTTTACTGGGTGAAAATGCATGCTAATGAATATATTATACTTTAGATTTTTTTATCCATTTCTCAGAACTCTTTGAACTTGTACAAAAAGTTTTGCTAACTAAGAAGTGTTGAAATGTAAAGTACATGCATCCATTCAGTTTTCAAAGGACACACTTTGAGGTCAGCTGAAACATCTGGTGGAGGCAAAGCAGCTGTGTGCAAGCCAAATTGACACTTGTACAGATTTTTCCCTTGGAAACAAGTACAAGATTAATAACTTTGGAGAAGATCATAGATACATCCACCTGTCTCACTTTTTACTCTCTGTCTTACCTCCTTTAAGGTCACTAAAGGAAAAAGGCAGTTCTCAGCTACTTTACTCCACCCTTTTATACTGTGGTGAAGTCATCCAAGTTCAGTCAGTAAGGAAGTTTGATGGGAGAGGCTGGATTCTGTACCATTTCTCCTTCATTTGGGATAATTGCTTCAAACCTGCAGTAGTGGAGTTGGCTGAGCAGTAACTGCACATCTGTGAGCTTGAGCATAAATTCCTCCATCTGAGACACAGTTTATTGAGCTGAAAAGTGATCCCAGCTTATTCCCAGTGGTGGTTTTTGCTAAATTATACCACAGCATATCATAACTATGAACTCATGCTATCTGAGAGGAGACCTCTATGTGACAGCATGATCTTCAGAGGCAACTCAGTTTTGTGTAAAAAGACTCTGTAAAAGTTGTTTTTGTTTTTATCATACTCAACATTAAACAATCAGGATGTCTGTGCTGAGGCTGTGATTACCAGTACATGACTTGGTAAAGCACAGTGCCTGGCTGGTATATTTGATGTATGACAGCAGTTGGATATATGCATGCACTAGAAGATGCAGGTGTTCCCTGCATTGGCTTTGTCTGAAAAATCACATCCTGGTGGCATCTCCTGTAGTGCAGACTGGGACGTGCAACATCAGCGTCTTACTGTGGCTGAAAAATGTGAACACACTTGAAAACTACTGGGGATTGACCAGATCTTTCCAAATCTTAAGTTATAAGCTAAGTAGAAAGTTACTTGCACTCTTTTCTATTGAAATCCTGAGCTTCAATTCTTTAGAATATTTAACATATTAACAAAGTTCTTTAAGTACAAAAGGGAAAACCTTCCAATAATTTCTGAAGTATTTGAACTTAGCAAAACTTTTCCTTTAAAAGCAGATTGCAGGACTAGCCAATTGTAGGCTAACATTCTAGAGCTAAGATGATAATCAGATGGCTGTTAAATGGCTAAGGAGTCCTGTTTTTGTACCACAGCAGGGGTTTTCCCAGGTTCAGAAAGATTACCTCCAAAATAGAATAGATTTCCTGTAATTCCAAACACTTTTGCTTGCAATTTTTGGACGACACAGTAGATGTCATCCACAAAATGTGAGCCTGGTGCTGGTTTGCTGGCTGAAGTTTGTACTTTACAGTGTGCAAACATGCTATAAAGAGGCAGAGAGACTGTAATCAAACTTCTGAATGCAGAATACCATCCAGGCAAAAGTTTTTGATACAGCAGGTTTTTCAGAAGAAGGGTACTAAGGAGTCTGTCTACACAAATGAGCAGGCTGTTGGACACATGGAGTGACAAAAACTGCCCAGCAGTCCCTTTGCCTTGGTGCATACAGCAAAATGCTCTGAAACGCTGTGTGGTAGCAAAGCAGAATCAAAGCATCAACAAAAAATGTTTTTTGAAGTGGCTCAGTCCAGCAGGGAGGCCCAGGCTGCAGGAGGCTGCGGCTCACTGGCAGCTAGGTGTCCACACTTTCCAAATGAATCACCTTCTCCTACAACACACACTGCAAGTGGAACATAGAAACAGCTGGCAGCCATGGGAGAAGTGAAGACAACACCACATTTTCTGCTGCCAAGCAGCAGGGAAAGGGAAAATGATACTGGGAGTTGTTAGTGTCCAACTTGGCAGAAGGAAAGCAATATCTGACAAGCAGCAAATGCAGCAGGACTCTGGAAAATAAACCCTTGTTTCTAGGTAAATGTCCCTCAGCTCCTGCACATGTGCTGGGTTGTGTCTGGGATTTTAAGAGCAGCATAACAAATTGTGGGGTGGAGGACTCCCTGTAGATGCTTGCACATTGTCCTGCATATTGCCTGCTTACAGAATGGCAGACACAAGTGTCAGCACAATGCCTTGACTCCAGGCTTGTGCAGAGGCTTTTTTGTCTGGAGAAGAACTAATTTTTTTTTGTGGCTGAGCCAACCTTGTTGCTGCTGAGGTTATGAGTGCACAACTTACGGAGGCATGGCATTCATGTAACAAAAAATATCAGAGGCTGACCAAGAAAGATGCACAGTTAGACCCAGAGACCAGTGGCAGGGATACACCCTAGTCCTGAAATAACTAAGGTAACAAAGAGACAAGCAGAACATCCTTAAAGTTACTTTATAAAACAGTAACAACTCAAAGAATATATTTATTCCCTATCAGAGTTAATCCAGTTGGAACATAAACAGAGTTCATTCTTCTTTTGTGTAAAGAAATTTATATCAAATTCCCTGATAAGTCCCTGCACAATACCAGGTTTTGTTGAACAAAAAACCATCAGCTGCATTGCAGAATAAGAAGAAAATAAGGAAGGAAAAGGGGGAAAAATATGAATGAAATATTTGCCTAGTGTAGACACAGAGCTCTAAAGCAAGGGTTGCAGAGGGTTCCAAGGATGATGACAGGAAAGGAGCAGCTCCTTTATGAGGAAGGGCGGAGGGAGCTTGGCCCATTCACTCTTAAGAAGGGATGACTGAGAGGGGACCTTAATAATACATGGGAATACCTGAAAGAAGGGTGACAAGAGAATGGACCAGGCTCTGCTCCACAGTGCTGAGCAATAGGACAAGAGGAAATAGGCAGAAACTGATGTCCAGCATGTTCCCCCTGAACACGAGAAAGGGCTTCTTTACTGTGCAGGTGTCCACATACGGGGACAGATTGATTGCCCAGAGAGGCTGTGGAGTCTCCCTCACTGGAAATATTCCAGAACCTGGACACAATCCAATGCAACATGCTTTAGGAAACCTGGCTTGAGCAGAGAGTTGGGACCAGATGACCATGCCAATGCTCAATTCTAGCCTTACCCATTCTGTGATGTTGTGATTTTATGACCTTATTTCCAGAAGATATATAAATTCTTACTGGCAAGACTGCAGTTTCTTTATATCTGGGAGGTAAAATTTATGTTCAGAGTAATTCGGAAGATTGCTTGAGGGGCAGTGAAGAGCATTCCTTGGAGTGTGAACCCTCTAACTAATATAAGGATAGAATGATATACATGCATATAACTAAAGATTCACTAAATAATTACATCCCTCCCAAGTGGAAAAGAGAACCTGAATGCAGTTATTATTGGAAGGCATTCAAATATTGTGGGGATAGGCATGGTACAGAAGCAGGAATACAATGGAATACTTGAAGTGGCCCAATTCTGAATTTAGCAGTAAAATTATAGATTAAAATCTGAATATGTACATGAACACATAAATATATAAATTTATCAAACAAGAAGCAGAGACTGCTGAACAATCTGAGAACCAAGTCTGTATTAAAAGTTGCAGCAGTGGCAGTTTTAAGCCACCATTTGTCCCTTGCCAGCATTACTCAGCTGGACCTGAAACTATAATGATTACCAGTCTGGTATACATAGGTCATTGCTGGATGAAATTCAGTAATGCATAGCAAGGTATGAAAGATAACAAATACGGTGGTATGGAGTTTTGCCTGCCTCTGGCTCCTTCCAAGACACAGCTGGGAAAAAGATAATTTCAGTGCCTTCCTTTCATGTGCTCACTACAGGGGTCAAGAGAAGTGACAACACAAGCACAGCATTTTGTGGGGAGTTGGAGCTACCCCAAACTACATAGAAGCCCTGCCCAGTGATGCTCCATCCACAGCATGTGTGACTGAGAAAAGTCTGGTCCTTTATTTGTATATCAGGAAGATGTTTATTGGCCAAGGTATATTAAACAGCATGTGTTTGCCCCTGTGAAGTAGCACAGAGTTCTTCCTATAGGAAGATACATAAAGAGCAAAGCTAAAAAGAAAGGGATATTTTTTTTTCAGTCTGGCTTCACAGTTTGTGTTAACATGTGTTAACATTAATGGCTAAAGGGCTTATTGTTATTCTTCCCCTTTGTGCTTCATCTCTTTTTTTCCTGGCCCAGGGGCACCCAGGAGCAGCTGTCAACTGGCAGTCAGTGGGTAAAGAGCCATCTGACACCTGGCAGGTTTCAGCTTTTCTGCCCTGACAAATCTGCTGTTGCCCTTGGTTCCATCAGATGGTTTCATTCCTGCTTTTGTGCTCGCAGAAGAGTCTGGATTTCACCAGTCAACACATGTATTTCTCTGTGAGCCACCTCTGGTGTGATTTGTCACTGCCAGTTGGTACCCAGGGAGAGGTATTTCTGTTTTCCCTCTACATTTCCCAGGCTCATGCTGTTTCCTGGCACCTTCCGATTCCTTTCTTAAGAGCCTATACCTGGCTGACAGAAATAGCTCAGTGGTGTGCAACAAACGCCAGACAGACACAGAAAAAAACTGAGTTTCTTGGGTTATTTTCCCAAAAGAAAATGAAGGCACCTGGGCTGCTGTAAGCACAGGGTGAGGGGCTCAGAGCAAAGAGGCACAAGAACAGCACCTGCCAGGTTCTGCTCCTCAGCACCAGGAAGCTCCTTTGCCAACAGCACCTTTTTCTTTCTGTGGAAGGAAAAAGAATTGTTTAGGTGAAAGAGACAAGTCAGGGTAAATTCTGAAAAATGTGTGTTTTATGACCAGTGACCTTCTTAATATTGTTTACATAATATGAGTTGACACACTTAGAATCATATTTTATGCAACATTGCCATTTACAGTGTTGGCACAAGAAGCTGCAAAGTCAGTTTGGAGCACGTGGTCCCATTTGTTGCCTGGAACTGTAAATAGTGATCTGCTTTGTAATACAAAACTCTGGAGCCAACCTTTGTATCCATAAGTACACAGAGGGAAAGTCCATCAACAAGAAAAAAAACAAGAAAAAAGGCTGTAATTCTTATCCCTGTGTTGGGTGGATCTGGGGTAGCTCTTCTAATTGAAATTATTTGAAATTACTCACAGCAGCTATTCTGGTCTCATGAAAGCTGAGGACAAACCATTGGGTTTGATTTATAGCTGCAAATACTATGTGATCTGTCCCAGAGACTGTATGTTCTAGGAGCCACTGAGTCATATTTATTGATCCACAGAACTGTTCATAGGGGTCTGCACTATCCTCTCAGCCCTCATGATGAGGGCTCATCCTCCTCAGCCCAAAGCATGACGATGTTACTTACAAATGTGAAATTTGCATGAACAAGCACAGCTACACAAATGTCCAAATAACACTGCACAATAACAACCCACAACAAACACACCAGAGAAGTCTGCTGCAGAACACACTAAAAGGAGCTCCTTTTTATCTTTGTTACAACAAAGGATAAAGTGAAAAGTGTCTGTATATGTACATTCTGAGGTCTCAAGTTTCTTGATTTCTTTTATTTTCCTGACATGCCCACCAGACATGTTTATGGAAGTAGTACAAACATATCTATCCAGTGACAGCCTCCTCCAGATGGAAAAACATCACCACTGACCCTACCCTTCATTTGTAAGACACTGAAGTTGTATTGTTTGTACTATTAATATGTCCCCAAGTCGTGTCTCCCTCAGCTGGCCATGGGGGCCTGAAGTAGTCTTTTACAGAAAACTGAAGTTTATCAAGAAACATTTCATGAAACTAAGCAAATGGACTGTATGTATATTTAGACAAAAATATCTTTGAAATATCTCCTAAACCCTGCTGCAGCAGTGTCCTCCCTGAGAAGTATTTTCCTTGGGAATGACAAGGACCCTGCAGAGCATCCAAGGCTAGTTCCATCATCAATGTACTGCCTTCAGTGTAGTGATGGGTGCCTTGTTTGCTTTGCTCAAATCATTACCACCTTGGTTGCAGGGAGACAATAATTACAAACTAAGATACTTTTTACTGAAAGTAATTAGAAACAAGGACAGTTACAACTATTAACTGGTGAGAGCTAACACAAACAGTTTCTTTGCCCTGTTAAGCACAAGAACCACTTCCTTGTTCACACCACATCCTCATGAGATGTCATGCTAACACTCCTGATAAAACAGCAGAAATTTTACTTAATGTTCCAAAAGAGGACATTGTTTTCGAGTCTGGTTGGTTTTTGGGTTTTTTTGGCTTTATTTTTTGGAATACACAGAGATGAGTGGCCTATGCTCGTAAGAAAATTACCTCTGAAATGGCTGCTCAGGGAGAAGAAAAGATAGAGAGGAGGAGGGTGAACCCTAGTCATACAACCACAGAACCATCCAGGCTGGGAAAGACTTTTGGAAGAGATTGGTTGGGAAATATTATGCAGTCCAACTCTTAACCCAGCACTGCCAAGTCCACCATGAACAGGGTGTTCTTGCAGTGAAGCAGTGGTGGTGGCTGGTCCACCTTGCCAGGGAGCAGGAGAAGGGAAGACTCATTGAGGCTCTCTGGCCTGGGGGAAGAAGCCTGTGGGCCCCCAGGAACTATACCACCACAGCCTTGCAAGACCAGGGAGTACCAAGCAGGGGCTGCCTGGCTGCTCCCCACCAACAGTAAGGAGCTCATCAGCTTAAACTGATGCTAACCTGAAGAAATGTGATACATGAAGGGTGCATGTCTGGCTTGACCTTTGTTTGGAGGCTCCTGGCTGGATGAGGACCATAAGGAGGGAAATTTGTGCTTTTGTTAATTCAAGAATACTGTATGCTGGATGGTTAAGGTATGTGCTGATGTATCCAAGACAAACAGAAAAAATGGTGCCTTTGATTAATAACACAAAATATTTTATAAGCCTGTTACAGAAGCTCATTGATCTCAGAGCAGTGGAGGCTGGACTCCAAGTAATAACAATGAAGAATATTGTAGATACATATAGCAGACTCTCTCAAATTAGCTCCATGTTCTGAGTTCCTGACTCCTTATTTTGCTGCTTAATATCTAAGAAATCCTGTACTGTCAACACTGTTTTCTTATACTAGCAAAGATGTAAGCAACTAAATAGCAGTTTATAGTCTGCTTTCTTAACTTTACCTTTTTGCTCCTGATTAAGCCTGTTTGTGTAGTAAATTTCGTTATACTGTGCAAGTGAACCAGAGAGAAATTTGAACCAGAAAAAATGACCATTTTGTTATTTCCATGTATTGTGTGTGGGACCAGTGTACCTCCTTGTGTGTTTGCATGGGAATGCTGATAAACCATGAAAAAATGCTTCAGTGCTGGGATGTCTATTTTTAACAAGTGTCTTGCATGACTGATCTGATGCTAAATAAACTAGTAAATCTAGAAAAGGTTACATGTATTATTTGCTGACAGTTAATGCTCAGTGTAGGAACAATCAAGGAACAATATTCATCCTTATAAAGAGGAGTTATCATGGGTGTTAATTGGTTATATTGCAAAGTCCACATTGAATTCCAGCTTGGCACAGCATTTCCTCTGCTCCTCTTTCCTTAAAAGTTAGCAGCTGAATAACAAACAAAATCTGTTATTAATGGTAGAGTACATAACTAGGGGCTGTCCAAGCTTCCCGTGTCCCAGGATGAGTTATGTGATAAGAGATGCTTACGTCCCTTTTTGTTAATTAATTCCAGCAATTAAGAAATTGCCACCTCCTGGTACACTCTAGTTCTGCTTCTCTTTTAACTGGGAAGTATTTTACAAAGTCCCAAGTATTTTTGTTGCAGTTAACAGTTTGTCTATCACAATGATTTGTTTTCAGCAACCATTTCACAATTATTTGTTTTCTGTAACCTAGTCCAAAGGTTGTTAATGTATTCCTTCATTCAGCATCCCCCTCTCTCATCAGCACAAACAAATCCTTTATCCCAGAGATCTTACACTCTTCTTGTTCTGAAAAGCCAAAAGCTGCACATGGTACCTGAATGGAGAACATTGCAAGACTGACATGTTGAAAGGATCTTTTTTTTTTTTTTTTTTTAATTTCTCTGCTCTGTTCCCACATCTGTCACCCTCAGTGGTGTTCCCTCTTGCCTGGTACTCTGGTACTGGTGCATCTTGTTATCCTTGTCACCTACAATTCCTTAGTCTTGCAAACTGCTTGAATGCAAAGTTCCTTCATACCCTTTTGTGGGAGATCTTTTTACAAAATCTCTCCATCCTGGAGCAATGTAAGAAATAAACGATTATAAGCTCTACAAGACATTTTGCATGACAACAGTGATCCAGAAAAAAAAAAAAAAAAGTCTAATTTGGCACTTCCATGGATATTGCTGAATCTTTTCCCAAGCTAATGCAAGGCAGTTTTGTGAAATCATCTTGGTCACACCTTCGTAACAGAATGGAAAAGAGCAGTGGAAAGACCAAAGGAAAGAAGAGGGCAAGTACCGGGTGACTTCGAGCTCCCCCTGGACCTCAAGGGTTGTTTGCTTTTGGCTGACCTCTTAAAAATAGCACATCAAACAGCTGAGTTGGAGCTCATGATACAGTACAACATTACACTGGTTTTATACTGAGCTTCAGACAAATAAGGAAATGGGAAATAAGAAAGAACTAACAAGTCAGAGGAACTTTTCATGAGTTAGGATAGCTGAGGAGTTACACATAATGATCCTGCTCATAACTATCAAATTTCTGCATTTCTGTTGATATCTGGTGCAGTCTTCGTCTTTAAAAAGACCTGGGCTTTTGTAGTTATGATGTCCTTCTCAGCACTTCAAGCACTTGTTTCCTTCAACGTTGTACATATCCCAGAAACTTTATGTTTCAAACATCCAATGATGAGGTGGTTTTGGGAAGTGATTAAATATTTTTACATCCATGGTGAATTCTCCATACTTTCATTTGACATTAAAAAAAAAAGTGCAGGAAGGGTCTCTTCTCTCTTCCTTACTTCTTTAGTACTTGTGGTCATCAGATTTCCTCAATTTCATTTCCACTAAAGCTCTATTCCCATGGTGTGGGCTGGGAGGCACACAGCAGAACAGAAAGATGTTTTGCCCATGTTGAGCACATACAAAACTTTATTTTCATTTAGGTGATTGAGACAGAGAGACCATTAAATTCTACAGATATGGCTGTGCACATACAGGCTGCATCCTTACTCCTGCATGCAGAAGAGAGGGTGGTTTGTGGAGACATGCTCCAGTGAAAAGGCCTGCTGTGGTTTCCTTCCTTCCCCCTTCAAATTGTGAGGAGCTTGAAATCCTGTTAGGCATACAGACAAGGAGGGGTTGTATGGCACCCAAATAACATGGGTTGACCAAACTCATGTTTGCTGCTGTTCAAATGCACCTGCTTGAGCATTGCCCTGCCTCCCCAATGCACCCTGGAGCTGGAATTAGTGATACCAATGCCGCAGCAGCAATTCTCCCTGGTTGGAACCCAAATTGCAAGCTGAGACAGTCACGGAATCTTGGCATAATTTTCTCTCCAGGGTTATAAACTGCCTCAGAGAGGGGTCTCTGCTGGCAGGCAGGTCAGCAAGGCCCAGGTAGAGAGCTCAGGAAGTGATTTCTACCTCTGTGCATCCCAGGGCAGAGCCAAACTGGTCCAGTGAGGGTCTGAACAAGGTCAGTTTCTGGTTACACTTCAGGCAGTAACTGATCTTCTAAGAGCTCCACTTAGGTTACCTGTATCAAAGAAAAACTTCTGAGGATTATTAGCTTGTCCCAGTGTCTTGGCACACTGAAAGAAATGTTTTAAATAAAGTAACTCCAGAGAAGGCAGTTCTGGGCAATGTGCTGGTATTTGAGGCTCCTTAACCCAGATGTGGCATTTCTTATCATGTGGGTCAGTTATGAACTATGCACAGGTATCTCCTGCCATATGCTGTTACCATCTGTGTCTGCTTTCTCCCTGCTAGTAGCACAATTCCAAGGAAGGTTAACTCCATGATAAGCAGTCCCTACCTGAACTGTAAAACTGAGTCACCAGCACAGCCCAATGAGGACTGGAAAAGGTGGAATGTGTTACAAAGTTTAAATTTTGGTTTCAGACTTCAGGACATATTCTTGTCTAGAGAACATTTAATATTTAGCATAGGTTTAAAATCTCTCTCATCTTCTATTACCTTTCACCAGGAAATGGGTTTGCATATCAATGTTTCAACAATTCTAACAATTAATGTCCTTAAGGATTATCCAAAGATCCCAAGTGTCCTCTATACCTATCCCTACCACACTTTGCAGAAGGTGACACGATACATGCCCTACAAGAGCATGCTGTTTCTCAGAGGAGACAGTTCCTTTTGTGAGCAACAGAGGAAGGCTACAACTCTTTCCACTGAAGTCAAATGCTACAGAACTCTACTGCCTTTATGACAGCTTTGCAGGAGAAACAAGGGAAGCCTCTAGAGAAGACACAGGGATTTTCTTCATTTCTGTAGGTGCTAATTAAATATATGCCAATATATATGGTGCAGCTTGTTTTATACACCTAATATACATCTATATGCCTTCTATATGCTCATGTGTTTCAGATTAACTTAATGTTTATGGTAAATAGATCACTTCTTAAACATACAAAAAGGTAAATAATACTAAGCCAAAATAATAAAGTTCTTCCACAACAATCATAGGGCCATCATAAAAAACTCCTGCATATACATTTTTAGAACTGAAGCCTTGAGAAAATCCTACTTGTACAGCTTTCAAGACATTTCAGCTGGGCATTCTCCTCAGTCTAAAATGTTTCTAAGTGAAAGCAGGGTTTATGGCTTTCAAATTTAAGGAGACAAACCAGTATCATTAGAGATCACCATGCAGCTGAAGGTGAACCACATCATCAGACATAACTCCCCAAAAATGCTATATATGGCTGCACAAGTATTGAAGAAGCTACATCACGAGCCTGTTGGGATCCATTATTTATTCTGCATTTGCACTCAAAATACAAACACAATCACTTAAATGCTAAACACAGTAAGTTAAATCCACTGTTAATACAGACTTTGACTTTCACAGGCACAACTTGAGTGGTTTCTCTAGAATTAGGGCTATTTCTACAACAGTGAACAACCTAGGTTAAACAACCAGGCCACACCATCATGTTCTGACTACTTATGATTACTGGAGGAATTATATATGCTGCGCTTTATAAGTTCATCATCATTTATAAATTCATCAAATTTGAGATCAGGGCCTGTGCACAAAATATCTCTCTGAAGTACAAGTCCACCTCCCAGCCAGATTTGGTAAAGTACTTTGACTGCCTCTAAATTGAGCTTAACGCCAGCTCTGCATCTTCTGCACATCACTGGCAAGGTTTAATGCTGGAGGTTTTAGATGAGGAACAGAACCCAAACATGAAAATTGTCTTATCTTCAGTCATCTTTCCCACACATATACAAAGCACCTAGTTAAAGTGCCAAAGCATAAAGTGCCATATTGCCCAAATCTCTAAAAAAGTAAGTTTTGAAAAAAAATTATTAGCCATATAATTTAGATGTGTCTATATATACAGTATTTGTCTAGCAAAACCAAATCTCTGCTGGGCAATTCTTGGGCAATTTGTTCAGAAGTCACTTCTGGATAACTATATTCCTAAGTGATAGAAATCCATACCAAGCATTTACTTTGTCTCCCATTTCTTCTGCATAAACAAAACATAGGTTCCTGCACTTTGTCCTTGATACTGCTTTCCTGTTTTAACCCTCTTGGCTCCTCCTAGATTGTCCACTAACTCAGACGGAAAATGCAACAGTGGGAGAAGAGGCTCTGATATTGTGGCTTTCTTGGTTCTGATGTACTCTGGTTAAAAAACAGTTCTTCTCTCTCCATCTATAGCTATATAAAAATAATATAAATTTCAGGTTCAAATAAATACATTGGAAATTGGACATCTTTCTAGTTCTGTATTAGTCAGTAGATGAAATTTTTATTGGGAGTATCAATATACAAAAATACACTAGCAATTTTCTTATTTTAGCTCAAGTTCTTCTTTCTTCAGCTGCTCTGTGCTTCACCAACTTCTCTCTACTGAAAGCAGAAAAAGCCATTTCCCTGGATACTAAATATGGATAGATACTGTATATGTGTCAGAGCCACTAAAATGGGCATTTGGAACAATTACTTCTTCTGTGCCTGGTGTTGTACAAGCATCCTCCTCTAACTGTCCTTCTGACCCATTTCTCCAGCACTGAAGTGCCTCTGTGCAGATTTAAACTGAGCAATATTTTTCTCTATGTACATCTGCATCACAACCCCTCCATTAGTCAGTCCCAGAAGCTCTAAAAAGAGAAGACATGAATATGCAGATTCAATGCACATGTAATCTTTGTAACTGGGAAGAAAAAATAGGATACACTTCAGTTTCCTCTACAATCATGTCATCATTCATCTCACAGAGCAGCACTGCCAGAGATTTCACTGCCTCTGTACCAGTACTAGAAAGAAGAGGATTCTGGCAGCAATTCCTTGGTGTCCTTGGCAGTAGAAGATCACCTTGTGAGCTTGCAGTACTTTGGCAGACACAAGGAAGGTAGAAAAAAAATGGGAAGACTAATCGAGGGGTTTAGAGGGAAATGCAGAATACACAAAACCTAAAAAGGAGTTAACATTTTCTGCCCAAGAAGACCCCAAAGGCTGTTTCATGCACTGTCTTTAACAGTCTTAAATAGTACTAAATATCTTAAAACATGAAGCAGGTTGAAGAAGCCCCCACTATATTTGGTATTATGTTTTTTCTACCTCTCTGATTGAGCAATGAGAAAGGAAAGTCCTCACTATTCAGAGTTCAGTTACAGTGGCCAGTGTCAAAAAAAGCCAATATTACTGGGGACTTTCATCTGAATTTTTGGTTTTTTGAGAGTCCATTACCTGTCCCTGGACTGTATGCATACAATTGGCTCTAAAATATCAGGGATCCAAGATACCTTCCCAAACTCCTACACAGCTAAACTTGCCACTGTGAGCACTGGCAAAACAAGGGGATAACTACAGTGTCACCTGAGCAAATGACACATACTAACATCAAAGGCTTAACATAAGATTTTAAAGAGAATTCATGCTCCCAGCAGGGAGAGAGTTATTTTTTTAAATGCTGCTACTATGTATCTGTCAGAATCCCAGATTCAGATTGCTGAATATCTTTGAAATTTGCATCTTAAAAAAAGACCCTGTATCCTTCAGCAGATCTCAGCAATTCTGCAGCTTGAGCTTTGGCCTTCAGTTGCTCATATTTTGAGACGTTAATTTATTGCAAAGATCAGTCTAGGGATAGTAACACAGAGCACTCCACAGCACCAAAACACTGGCAAGTCTGTTCTATTGTGGCTACGGCAGCACCTATCCCTGAAGCAAATGAGTGGCTCTTTCCGCTGCTTTTGTAATTCCAGGATTTGCAGTTAAAGAAACATACACAGAAGGAAACCCCCCCACAAAAACCCAACCAAATGAAATCCCCACACACACTATTACATGCAAGTTTAAGTAAAAAACTCCTTAGAAGTACAGGGTATCACTGAAGATCCATTGGAGGTTTGCTGTTTTGACAATTGTGTGATTAAAAGCCCACAAAAAAAAAAAAAAAACTATGGAAAGACACCTGATGGCCTAAATGAGATTTGGATCAGCTGTAAGGGCATTTCTTTATGTACTGAGACTGTTATATATAACAGTAAATAAGTTACAATTACAACATCAAAGAAATGCCAATAATGAACACTTATTTTTGCTCTCAAGTACGAATACCTTTCTTATGAATAGTATCATTTAACAACTGGCTATATAATATCCATATGATAAATCAAAGCAAATTTTAAAAACAAATTACAGATGCAGCTGAACAAACTTTAAAAAATAAATAAAAAATTAGGTAAATATAAATATATATATATATATATATATTACAAAATTACATCTTCAATGAGATGCTGCCTGTACAGCAACCTGCACCATCAAAATCCTGAGCACCTGGCTCCCAAAACTGCTGGAGAGAGCGGAGTTCACGCTGCATTTTTCAAGCCCACACACACATCTTTTGCTTTCTACTGAGGAAGCTGGCAGTTTAGAGAGTCAGGCTATTCCTCACAAAGCTGCAGATTGCTGAAAAGCAAAAAGCATCTCGCACTGTGCACTGGGAACGTATGCCAATTATCACATCAAAAAGTACTTGCTAAAGTTGTTTGGATCCTCAACACAAAGGTTCGGGTGTCATTCAGGAAGAGTGTTACCTCAATTTAGTAGGTAACCTATGCTAAGCTAAACAACATAATCTGATTGCAAGGAATGCACTGGCTTTTAAGTCACTGTTTGTCTACGCTTTGAGTGCCTTTTTGAGGTCAGAGTAGAAATTGGCCAGGGTACTAGACATGGCAGTGTCTACTGCAGACTGTGGTAGCATCCCTCGCAGTTCAGTCTGGATGTAACCTGTCAAAAGACTTTGGCCAGGAGCGTCCTTGAGAGGGATGCAGAACCAACCACAAGGGTGATTGAATCCACGGACAAAGTTTGGTCTCGCCTCTCCATAGTCCAGGCTTATACCTATCAAGGAAAATAAAACAAACTAACAAAAACGGAAATTAATTTGAAAGAGGTTAAAAAAAAATTACTGTGCAGTAAATTTGAAATATGTAAGCTTCTGGTTGGGAAATTTAGTAGCAGTGATGGGCACACTATGAGTTCCTGGGTATTTTCATGCATGGAATTTGCTGTTCATCCAAATTCTGTGACAGACAGGAGACCATGATAAGCAAAAATTCAAATGTTAAAAGAGGACATTCCTCCCATTTAAAAGAAGCAAGTTGTTATTCATCCCACTTTGCTCTAGGACCTGAGCTGAAGGACTCAACTTGTTTCTAACAGTCCTGCCCCACAGCTGACATAAGTGAAACCTCGCAGAAAAGAATGGTTCATGGGTAAACGAGTAACTTGTACACTTCCTCAAATATGTAAAATGTTAAAACACCTTTAAATGTGTAAAAACACTTTAAATTTATTTGTTGAAGACCATCTTAGACCATTTTTGGAATGTTTACTACTACTAAATCTGAATCAAATCTTAAGCCAAGCAACTGTTGCAAAATAAGAATTTAGCAGAGGCACGTGGTGACTTACCACATGTTAGAAGCCCATCTTCATAGCTTGTAGTGTAAGAGAAATCAACAAACTCCCTTGGTGCTATGATGTTCCAGAGCTGGCCAGCAGTTGTATAGCGCATCACACAGCAGTTCTTATTGAGTGACAGAATTATAAGCGCAAAAAAAATAAATATATCTTAGTATACTGAATACAGGGAAACGTAATGCTTGCAGGCAGCTAACATCACAAAGGTCACAGCCTCTGTCAACTACACTGTAAATTCAGTGAGGCTGTGCCATTCTCAACCTAAAGCTGGAAGTTTTAAGGACTTGTGGTCTACAACAGAGAGTTGTGGAAACAGAATATCTGGCACCATAAAGATTTAAAAATCTAAAGTTAGAGAAACTTTGGCATGCCTGACAACTGAAAACCACATGGCTCTTATGTCACCAAAGAGCACTTGGGAGGTCAAAAAGGTCCATGAACAAACTTCAAGAGGCATCTCTTGGTACTAAGATACTCTATCAAATACTTTTCATCCACTAAGTGGAAAATAAAAAGGAATGTGAACAATTCTTCAAAACAGGCTTTCTTATAATACAGTAGAGTCTATATAAATATTAAATACTTTGTCATATAAATCTTCCTTCAGAGACAGAGCAAAAGACAATCTATGTTCAAGCCAGGTGCACAGATGAGGGTTTTGAGCTCATACTGAATGTCTGCATTAACCAAAGGAAGGCTACTAGTTGTTCTGTAACCAGCTTCAAACCTACCTTTCTTTTATCAAGTCCTGACCCTCAGAATTAACTATTTTGTGTCTCAGCACAAAGCCATGCTACACAAGTCAGCCCTTCAGGAAGAGGGGGAGGTTGCAGCTTTCATATGAGTGGACTAATACTATTGTTCGCTGTGGAATGGAAGAAAGCAAGCAGTATGAAATGGCTTTGGCATACAGTGTCACACTGTATGCAAATTTTATCAGAGGCTACCAAAGCTCCCAGGTCCAAGAGAATTGTGACTGACTCCTTTATTTTTAGCATTAATGGAAAGATGAACTTCAAGCTTCAGAACAGGACTGTGCTGCCAGAGAGCCTGATCTGTGGTCACACAGAGCATGTATGCACAATGCTGCTCATGCATACAAAAATGAAGCCTGAAAAAGGTTCATATCTCTTGGAATTGCTCTGCTCTACATGAGTGTTAAATTCATTAAATTTAAATTCATGTATTCACCAATACCCATTTCCCTCAAGAATCTAAATAAGTCTTCACCGCTTCAAATGTTTCCATGATGTCCATTGAAGTCATTAGGCTGTCCCAGTCTAGCCTGTAAGGTCCAGGGCGAATATGATCCACAATTCTGTTAGTAACATCTTCCACCACTCCTTGAGCTTTGTAGCTAGAAAAATGTGTTTACATTTAGTAAGAAATCCTTTATATTCCATTAATTTTCAACAGTACACTTACATTAACACCTTGGTACCAGGAAGTATGGTCGGTGGACAATTGCATCAGAGAAACAGTACAGGAAAACACCTACGGGTGCATCTACTCTTCTCTGCAAGAAATTTTCTTCTGAAAAAATTGTCCTTTTTTATACAATTAGTACTTTATAAATTACAAATTCCTTCCTTGTATAAAAATTATCCTGTTTATTTCTCTAGCAACTGTAACAACTTGTCATTTTATTCCTATTGCTTGGCTAGCAAGAGAGTTCACCAGAAGTAAGTAATCTTAAAGTAAAAAGATCAGGAATATAATGGGAAAAACATTTATTCATAAAGCAGAAGTAATAGTATATTGGAGATAGAAATGCTATGGTTTATAGCTTGAACAGTTTTATGAAGGACTTTTGCCTATTATAGCAAAACTGTATAACAAAAGCTGCACAGAAGCACCCTCAATGGCTGGGTAAATTGGACTGTAAATTGATTTGAGATAAGATAAAGTGACCCAGGTCTGGGCTGGGGGAGAAAAATACTTTCACAGGATTAAACCCAGCACCTTTGGGGTGGAGGCTACAGCCCCATGCTTATCGGCTGTCAGGCTGGAAGAGACCTTCACACCAACAGGGGGAGGAAGAGACGTTTTAGGTGTGTGGTGAAAGAGCCTCTGCTCACAGGCAGTGAAAGCCCATCCTCTGCTGTGCACACCAGCTCAGCTGTGGGGCTTCTTCACCCTGGCAAAGCCACATCTAAGGGACATCCACATGAGAGACAGCAGAGGGGCTGACATGGCTCATTAAAGGGCCCCCCAAAGGGGTCCCCAGACCCTGCACCAGAGCTGCACGTGATGCAAAATGATGTAACAGATCCAGAGTCATTCAAGGGACAGTGTCAAACTTGCCCCCCTCAGGGGAGGCACCTGGGCATTCCCACCTGCCCAAACCTATATTAATCCATGGGATTCTATACTTTTGTATGGGGGACACTCACCACCAAGACTAGATTGAGGGGAGCAGTGAGACATCATTGGGACACACAGAGGGATAACTTTTCTACTTAACCTACCTCTGTCACTCTCCCTGTCCCCCCAAACATACCTCCCTTTTTCTAATTCTTTCTTTCTTTCTTTTCTTTGCTTCTTTTACTACTAAATTAAATGTATCAATTTTTCAGATTCAACATCTAGCCTTGTCTGGTTTTAATCAAGTTTTGGGAAATATTCAAATGTTTTGGGGTACATTCTGCTAACTCACAGAGAGTTAGTTCTCTTTACTCCTCTGTGATTAGAGCAGATCATAACACAGGAGTAGAACCAAGCTAATGAGAATCTACATTATTATATTACATGCTTTAGTGGCATATGATTACCAAATAAAATAATTTGGTACATGACATTATAGAACATTATTTTTAATTAGATATTTTAGTTGACACCAGAGATTTTGTTTTCTTTAGTTACTGGGCCTCCAAATCCTGAAAGGAAATAATCCATCAAAAGATGTTCTTATTGATAGTAAATAATCAAGCAACAGATTCACCTCTTCACTTGTGCATACTCACATACTCACTCATAATCATCTGTATGGAGCCCATCTCAGCTGTATACTTGGAACAGGAAGACCACATGAACATGTCAGTGGCTTGCAGGTAGGTGTCTGCAAAGCTCTTCAAAGCATCCTTTAGTTCTCCAGGTGCTTAAACAACCCTGGGGTCTTCACCTGCACACAGCGGTCACTGCCCCCTGGCAATAGCTCAACTACAAAACCTACTGGTGCCAGCAGGCCCATGGAACCGTTGGTGCCTGGGACCATCAGCTCTCACAGATTCAACAGGACTCAAATTCCGTGAGGTGTATCAGTCTTTGAGATAATTTTAAACACTACCTTTGCACAGGACTTTTTGTTTCTTCAGAGTGCTGTTTTTTTAGTAACTATTTATCTACTTAAACCTACAGATACCAACAGAACCCAGTGACAGAAACTCACATAGGAAAGGCCTTCATGTCACACAAACAACCCCACAAAACCCTCTCACAACCCCACACTTGGTATTTTGAAATTGCACAGTCACTGCAAGAGTCCAAGGACTGACTGAGCTGTCACACAGTGACCCTTCAGGACTACTTAACCAGGCTTTATTCTGAGCTTTAAAAGGCATCATTTCTGGGCAGATGCTGTTGCCACTTCAGCCAATGGGAGTCCTGTGGTGTGTTCCACAGACTTCACCATTGTGCTACGGACCAAGAAATGCTAAAGTATCAAAATAAAAAACTAGAAAGGAATAGTACACAATAGGCTATTAACTTTAACTTCCCCTCTAGAGGATCTGTGTAGCTGAGGGCTGTAGAATTCACAGCCTTAATTTCTAAATTTCTAAATTCTACAGAACACATCTGGGAACATTAAAAATGTATCTCTTGTGCAGGCAAACTTACAGGTATCCACTGAATTCCTCTGATGGTTTACGCCACACAGTTGCATCTTTCTGAAAGAAAATATGAGACACAATGTTAATTGTCGCTTGGATACAATTGCAAGAAGTCCAGAAAATGCTTCAAATTCCTTGAATAAAAGCAGCCAACTTTATAATTAGCCATGGTTCACATGGGCACCACTGCACAATTTTCTTCAGATTTTTCTGATATCTTTTACATGTAATTTTCTATTATTAAAAAAAAAAAAATCAGAAAATTGGCTTTCTTAGAGTGAAATGCTAGAAGTCTGTGCAGAAGTAGGGTTTGGTAGGCCAAGTCAGTTTACTGTGAAAACACTTAGAATAATGGAACAACATTAACAAGGAAAGCCTTCCAGTTGCAAGGCCACTGGAAAGCCAACAGCCAGATGTTACTCAGACAGGAGGACCACAGTACTTCTGCTTGCACTCCTGAAACACAAGGTACAGAGGTGTGCATGAGGTGCAGGTGCAGACAAGAAAGTTCAAGTACCTTTCTCTCCTAGATACGTCTTGGAAGCAGTAGTCTATTTATTTTAAAGTTACGCAGAGAAACAGAGAAACCAGTATCTTCTGATTTTTATGTAACTATGACATGGAACCTCTGTACAACATGTCTGAATTCTGGTGTGGAAAAAAGTACCATATGGCACCACTTTATTTGGAATCATGATTATATAAGAACAAAGGATCAAATGTCCTAAAGAACAGTACTGTTAAGTACCACATCCAGAATAATTTAAGGTATTTTGGGGCACAACACATCTCCTTGTAGTAGATAAAGCTCTTAATTTCTTTTACATGACACAATATCAAAATGGAAAGAAGGAATAGAAGAAAGAAAGGAGAGAGGAAGGAAGGTCTGGAGAGAGGGGTAAAATCTGAGGATTTGGAACACAAGGATGCAGGTAACTTTTTAAAGGAATACAGTAGTACTTAATACAACAACACAGGAATAGACAATATTTAGTAGAGAAGTATAGGTGTATTGCAAGAGTGAAAGGCTTGGATGCTCCATTCCTCCCTCTCCAGACAGCAAATTTATTAATATTGCAAATAATCACGTTACATTTAGATCAGCTGCCTCTGTCTTATCAGTGTCTGCTCATGATGGAAGAAAAAATAAAAGCACTACTCAAACCACTGTAACAAAAAGACAAAGATAGAAATTTACCACACTAGTCTGCTATACTGCTACACTTCTGCTTTCTGTGGAGGACAGCACTAAAAATTATTCACCCAGCCTAGGATTGATGCACAAGCAAAGGCTATTTAGCTTGCAGAAGCTCAACTCAAAAATCCCACACAGCTCAAAAGATGGGAAACTGCTTGGAGGAAGCAGGAACTGTATTCCCTTTCAGGGAAGGAAACTTAGGACAAAGTGCGGTCTCTAAAGAACCACACAAAAATTAAACAGTATGAGAGGAAGCCCTGAGAATTATCTCATTTCTTAAGAAGGAAGGAATTATCTCATTTCTAAGAGAAAGACATTTGAAAGCTGAGGCACGATGAACTATCCATTGACAAGAGATTCCAGACGCCAGCAGGTTGTGTCTGCTTTGCTGAAAATACACGTCAGCCTCTTGCAACACTAATGCTAACTACTTCACATTTTGTTGTAAGTCAAGCCTATAATCCTACGCAGGTTCTTCCGTAAGATACACCCCTGCAAATGGGCAGAAGAAATGACAGAGTGTGCCTGAGAACAGGAAACACATATCCTGCCATCTAAAGATAGTCTAGAGGGATGGTTTCACAGAGTCTGTAAGTTTGCAGTCCTGCAAGGCGCGGCCAAGTGTTTCTCAGCCGTGTGGTACGGCACAGCGGGCTCTTTCCGCCGCACCGGCGACCCACAGCTTCCTGTGGAGCAGAACCGGGAAGCCGCCCAGAGCACTCACGGTTTTCTTTGCCACCCGCCACTCGCCGTCTCCGATGCTGTGGTACCGAACCAGCGTGTTCCGCAGCTTCGAGGCCAGGGGGGCGGGATTGGGCAGGGGATCCATTTGCTTCCCTCCTGCGCGGAGATGCCTGATCACACAGACACAGAGCAGAACAAGGCACGGAGTCAGAGATGTCAGCAACAGCGCGGATCTTCCAAACCCGAACAGAGGATGCGGAAAACACCGCCGCGCGCACCCACGCACATCTCCCAGCCGGGTTCGGGTGGCACAGAGCGGCTGCCAGGGGCTCAGGCCGAAGGTCAGGAGCTCAGGCCAAGGGTCGGGAGCTCAGGCCAAGGTGCAGCAGCCGCCAGCCTCGCCCCGGGATCCGCCGGGAAGGCGGGACAGGCGCGCTCCCCTCACAGCCGCAGCGGCCCCGGCTCCGCGCTCACCCGCACTCCACCCGACAGCGCGCGATGCCGGCAGCCAATCAGAGCGCGACCGCTCCGCCGGCGCAGCCAATGGTGGCGCGGTCCGCCGGGTGCGGGGGCGGGGGTGGCCGCTCCTTCGCATCACGCGACCTCGCGATATGTCGCGGTCATGACGTCATGAGCCAGGGGCGGAGCGGGAATGGCAAGGGGGGTGTGAGGGAGGGCGGGAGTGTGTGCCCCGGCTCCCCGGCCCCCCGGCCGGGGAGCGCCAGAGGTGCTCGGCTCAGGCGTGTCTGGCAGTGTCTCTTTTTACTGATCGTAGAGAGTCACAGAATCAGCTGAATTGAAAGGGACGCATCAGGATCATCGAGTCCCTACTCCTGTCCTGCACAGGACACTTCAAGAGTCACAGAATGCCCGAGAGCATTGTCCAAACGCTTCTTGCACTCGGTCACTGGTGCTGTGACCACTGCCCTGGGGAGTCTGTTCCAGTGCCAGCTACCCTCGGAGGCAAGAACCTTTACCTGATACCCAGCCTAAACCTCCCCTGACACAACTTCAGGCCATTGCCTTGGGTCCTGTCACTGCACACCCCAGAAAAGAGAGCAGGGTCTGCCCCTCCTCTTCCACTTCCAATGAGGAAGCTGCAGATTCCAATGGGGTCTCCCCTCAGTCTCCTCCAGGCTGAACAGACCAAGGGCCCTCAGCCACTCCTCACAAGGCTTCTCCTCAAGGCCCTTTACCATCTCTCTGTCCCTTCTTTGGACAGTCTCTAGTAGCTTTAGATCTTTTTTATATTGTGGTTTCCTAAATTGACCTGAGGACTTGACGTGAGACCACCCCAGCCCAGAGCAGGAAGGGGATTGTCCCAGAAGGGGACAATCCCCTTCCTTGCCCAGCTGGGGATGCTGGGCCTGATGCTCTCAGGACAGGGATGTCCCTCCTGGCTGCCAGGGCACTGCTGGCTCACGTTCAACTTGCCATGGACCAGGACCTCCAGGTCCCTCGCTGAGGTGCTGCTCTCCAGCCTCTCATTCCCCAGTCTTTCCATACAGCCAGGGTTGCCCCATCCCGTGTGCAGAGTCCAGCATGTTTCCTTGTTGAACTGCACACAGTTGGTGATTACCCTGCCCTTTGATTCATTGAGGTCTCTGCAGGGCCTCCTGCCTTTGAGGGAGTCAACAGCTCTTCCGTGTCTTGTATCATCTGCAAATTTGCTGAGTCTGTGTTCCAATCCTGCGTGCAGGTTGTTTATGAAGATGTTGAAGAGCACAGGACTGAGGATGGAGCCCTGCAGAACCCTGCTAGTGACAGGTCACCAGTTTGATGTCACCCCAGTCACTGTAACCCTTTCTGCCTGACTGGTGAGCCAGTTGCTCACTCATTATATGGCATGTTTATCCAGATGTTCAAAAGATCAATTACTTCTAAGTAGAATGGCCTTGTTAAGGTTTAGGACTCAATGTGCTTCATTGTCATAACTTAGGGAAGGTTCAGTGCTCAGACCTAGGGGGAGGTAGACAATGCCTAGAAGAATAATGTACTGTTGCAAAATGTGGAAGATGTAAACATTTTTTAAGAAGAGATATTCTTTAATGTATTTTCTTTTTATACATTCAACAACAAGAAAGATTCAATCCCTGAAACAGAAAGCAGCCAACAAGCTCTAAGTGATGTCCAGGTGTTAGAAAAACAAACTATTTTTTGGCAGAATTGCCTTATTAAGGTTTAAGTCTTGGCAGGCTTCCATGATCTCAGACCTAGGGGAGGTTTGCAAAGCTTGGGGAGAAGGATGTACCACTGATGGTGGACACAAAGAATGCAGAATTTACAAGCCACAAGGACATCTGGCAGAATCCTCAAGAAAAGGAAGAAACTAATAAAGGAACTCAGCAATTGTGCTGAATCAGGTATGACTGGGTAAAAAGGAATTCCAGCAGCGGGAGATGCAACCACTGACCCAAAAGTAGAGAAAGACTGAGCATGCAGACTAATTAACATAAAAAGGGAGGGACTCAACCTATAGAAGATAAGTTACTAATTAATAAGAGAAGTATGCAACTTGTAGCAAATGAACATTAATTCCTATTTTTGCTAAAATGTATAAATAGTAAAATGTTCTGGGAGTCATGATGCTGGCTTTGCGGATTTGCCACTAAGCCCCCATTGCTGCACAGGTCTGTTAATAAATCAAGTATCTCTGTTCTGTTCATGGATTGGCCTTCTGCACACCAGGTGCAAGAACATATTTGGGGACAATAGGGCTTCTTTACAGTGGCCATATAAAGGTTTACACAGGGCTGCAGCTTTCCAGAGTCCTGTGTATTTGCTGTTCAGCTGAAGCATGTCCTGTAAGTGCCAATGTGATGGGCAGGAGCAGTGAAGGAGGATTCCCTGGGTCAGCATCTCCAGGTGGCTGTTAGCTGTGGCTTTTGTCATAGCATCTGAAACAGAAAACAACGTTTGTCCAGCCGCAAAGGGCTTAAGGTGCTGCAGAGCATGGTGAGCGACACATTGAGGTGAGAACGCCTAAGACGTTCTTGGTCCAGTCAGCAGCGTTTGCAACACAACTCAGCAAGATGCTGAGGAAATTTTGAAGTTTCATTTTGCTCTGTAAAGCAGCAAGAAGACCAGATTCCTATCCTAGGAAACGGAAGTACCTATGGCCAGCCCACAGCTGAAGCAAACTTCAAAAGTGTGTGTAAGTGCTTGTTTCCTGCAGGCTTGCACTGTTCACTGGACATCATTCAGTCCAGCAAACATATTGGACAATGTCCATGTAAAAAGTGAAACCTCTTGTAAGGACAGGAAGATAAATTGGTTAAAAAGCAGATGATTAGAGTGGGAGGTCAACAGATCTTCCTTCTATGGTAATGTGTTGTTCATTTTAGCCAATACCCTCCTTGATTTGTTGCACATTTACAGAGGGGGTTTTGTGACTGAATGGGTGTTGGTGGCCATCTTGGCCATAGTGACCATTAAGTGATTGAGTTTAAAATCTCTCGACAGGAAGAAAAGAGCCTTAACCATGGATATGAGGAGAGCAGACTTCAGGAACTAGTAATGAGTTCTCTGAGAAAACATTTTAAAAGGTGCTGGAGTTCATCAGTGCTGGTCATTTTTTGAGCACAACCTCCTAAATGCACAGGAGATTCCAGAATACTGGAAGTCAAGCAAGTGAGGCAGAAGGCTGGCTTGGCTGAGCAGGGATTTTTTTGGAGCTAAAGTAAGAAAAATAACATGTATGGCCAGTGGAAGCAAGGTCAGGTACCATGGGAGAAAAATAGAGATGCTGCTGTGAGGGAGAAAATTAATGTAGCCAAAACTTGGCTGGAGTTGACACTGGCCAGAACTGTGGGGGGCAATGAAAAGAGCTTACTTAAGTCATTAATGGTGAAAGGCAGTGTTGAGGTAACATTGCACATCACAGACTAACTGTGGTCACCTCCTGAACAGTGACAGAGACAAGGCAGAGGTGTTTAATGCCGTCCTTGCCTCTGTCTCCAACACTGCTGATGGGCTGAGGGGGTCCGAGTGCCCTGAGCTGGAGGACCATGACTGTGAGAGTGACAAACTCCCAGCTGACCCTGAACCTGTGCAGGTTCCATTGCCCTAGCTGGATCCCTGCAAATCTATGTCTGAGAATACTCAAAGAGCTTCTGGTGTCATCATGAACCTCTCTCAATCATTTTTGAACATTCCTGGGAATCCATAGAAGTCTGAGTTGACTGGAAGCTGGTGAGCATTGTCCCAGTTTTCAAGAAGGGCAAGAAGGATGACCCAGTAAACTGCAGACCTGTCAACCTCCCTTCAGCACCTAGCGAAAATGTGGGGAAGTTTATTTTGCGAGTTACTGAAAACCACCTGAAGAACCTAATCAATGTACATATGTAAATGAGGACTGTCCCTCCATTAATACACAACTTCTTGCTGAGCTCTAAGATTTTTGTTGGTATAATTCAGGGCTAGCAGTGGTCACTGTCAAACTATTTACCTCTTCAGTGATAACCAAGGAGAAAGGGTCATGCACTAAATTTTTTGGCTAAATGGTTGTTGCTGTGAGATTTGGGAGCAATATATAATGGTAGCATTCCCTCACTTGAATGGCAAAAGAGATGGTAGGAAAATGTGAATAAACTGTTTGATTTTGCTTCAGAATATGTAATACATATCTCCAGCAAGGACAGAAGAAGGGAATATCTTAATTTGATCAAAACTGCTGGCATGTCTTCTTCAAAAGCAAATCTGAATTTAAGGACTTGGAAAAACTTGTATCTTCAGATTTTTTTGATAGAATAAAGATAATTTGTTCTTTAACTTCTGCTCTCCAGCCTCCCCACAGACTGCCTGGCAAATTTGGAGCATAATTTCAGGGCAGAAAAGGAGCAATATTGAAAATGGAATGTAGAGACTGTCCATAAATGCAGAGAAACAGAAGTTAGTGATTAATGTTCTCAGTTGCAAAAGCTTAATAAGATATAGAAATGTCCAGATATTTAGTATATATATTTAGTATATTTGTAGTATTTATGTCCAAATGTATTTATGTGTGTATTTATGTCATATTTATGCCAGGTTTCATTTGGGAGACTATTTCAGCCTTTATGTTTCAAGTGGTGTTTTTAAAGATAAGTTAAAAATCACAAAATGTGTTAACCCTGATATACCTATTTTTTTCCTGATTCTTGGAAACTGACTCAACTAAAAAGCCAGCTATTCTTTCAGCTTTTTCAATAGGAAAAAAAAAAAAAAAAGTCTTCTACATCTTTCATTCAAATTGAGGCACTCTTTCAATGGATGCAAATACCATCATACAGTGGTCTAATATGGCAGTTACAGTTTTTGATTTTTTTTTTGTTATTATTCAAACTGCTAATGAGTTGGCTGCAGAACAAATACGTAACAGCTTGATCTGGGTGAAATACTGTATCACTCTTCCCTTGTTTTCAAAACAGGAGCAGAACGTGACTCCTACCCACCAAAGTAATAAAATCAAAACGGATATTTTAGCTTTTACCTGAAATTCTGAGTCTTGCTCTTATTTCTTTCTCTTATGCTTAGCACTAAGGAAAGTCCAGAGCAAAGGGCCTTTTGCATGGAACTTGACTGTTCTGCCAAGGTGCTTCATGTCTTTCCCAAACTGAATTTTTACAAGCAACAGACTTGTAAACTGGTGTTCTTGATTCTTGGTTTCAGGACATCTGCAGAAAAGAAAAACAGAAGGTTTGCTTTTCCTGCAGCAGTGAATGTAACTCACTGAAGTTTCTGATATCTGAAATGGGATCCTGAATTTATGTATTACATACATTTGAGTAAAGGTATGTAATACCTTTACATACCGTATGTAATACCTTTACATACATTTTAATGTAGCTAATGCATTTGAGCATTATTTGTAGGAGGAAAGACCAATATACACAGATTCCTTGATTCTGAGCTCCTAGCTGTTACCAGCTCAGCTCAGTGCCACTCAAAGTAATGTGACACCTTTGATGTCCACACAGCCCCCTGATGAGTTTATGGTCTCTGTGGGTAGAGGTATCAGTCTAAACCTGTTGCAAAATACAAACATGGGCAGGATTGTCATACACTCTTCCCATGGACTAGCTTTGTGTATGCAAAATGATACATGAAAAAAAACAAAGACATGGAAAAGAGGATTCTTGAAACCAAGTATGTGCTTACCATTGAGAGCACCTTGACAAGGAGGTATGTGTCACTTCAACAGCTACTTGAGAACAGTGATGGGAAGGAGACTTATGTAGCTACTTTTTGTGTTTCAAGAGCTTAAAAATGCCTACAGTGTTTTCTTTGAAAGATGGAGATTTTTTTATTTCCAATACAATTGAAAAAAAGAAAAAAAACCCCAAAAACAACCCAAAAAAAACCCTGGCAAAAAGTTTGCTGTGAAGCAAGTAACTGTTGCATAATAATATGGACATTCTTTGAAATGAACTAAATAATATTCACTTTGGGTAATACTTTCTTTTAATAAAAAAGCAGCTACTTTATAAAGCCTACTTTTATCAAGGGAATTAATGTGTCACATTCTCTTAAGCAGTTTATTTGTATTGATTTGCCAACATAATGGGTCTAGAAACTCATTTGTGTGTTTTTTCCTCTAACACATTTGTGTCTGATAAGTGCTGTCTAATAAAGGAGTTTCCTCAATGTAACACCAGTTGATCTTCATAAAAACTGCTGTTGAGAAATGGTTCCAATTACTCTACAAAAGGGAAACTATTTGTGTATTTAAATATGGTTTCAAGATACAAGGAAAGACCAGGAGTATTGGGATTGTTCAGCCTGGAACAGAAGCTTTGGGGTGACCTAACTATGCCTTTCCAGTACCTGAAGGAAGCTCACAAGAAAGACAGAGGGACTATTTACAGGGGCATGTAGTGACAGGACAAGGGGAAATGGCTTCAGACTGAAGGGGAGTAGGCTTAGATAAGATATGAGGAAAAAATTCTTTACTGTGAGGGTGGTGAGGCCCTGGCACAGGTTTCCCAGAGTAGCTGGAGATGCCCCAGCCCTGGAAGTGTTCAAGGCCAGGTTGGATGGGGCTTGGAGCAGCAGCCTGGGATAGTGGAAGGTGTCCTCACCCACAGTAGATGATCTTTAAGGTTTCTTCCAATCCAAACCGTTCTGTGATTCCACAATTTTTCCCAATGGAAACAAAAAACAAGACATTTTATTTTGTAAAGAAACACGCTGCTGACATTCAGGAACTTAAAAATTTTTGAATTTACAAAAAAAAAAAAAATCAGTGTACGCTTGCTCTATTAATTAGTAAAGTATTAGGAGAAGTTTTGAGTGTGCAATACAAGAAGTTGGAATCCTACTTAAGGACTAACTGGGAAGATCTGTAACTGAAACTACTTGGCACACCAAGGTTTTTGCTTGCACAGTAGGACAGCCACAGCACATACAAGCAAAAAAAAAAAAAAATCAGTGTACGCTTGCTCTATTAATTAGTAAAGTATTAGGAGAAGTTTTGAGTGTGCAATACAAGAAGTTGGAATCCTACTTAAGGACTAACTGGGAAGATCTGTAACTGAAACTACTTGGCACACCAAGGTTTTTGCTTGCACAGTAGGACAGCCACAGCACATACAAGCACACATCAGCACATGCATCAGATATGCAGTCCTCTCATCTCTGGAAAGAAAAGTGAATTCAAAGCATGATGGTTGTGTGTACACCTTCTTCTGTCTTTGTAGCTGCAAGCTTTTAGTCATCTGTCAGGTGTTTTGTTCCCCTCTATCAAAAAAAAGTCAATAGATACTCCTCACATCTTCAAACTCTGCCAATTGTGCAGAGTTACCAGGTCAGGAAAATTCTAGATGTAATAATCATGAAAATGACACTGGGAGTGGGGACTGGATTTCCTGGAGCTCTGCAGAGCTGTGTGATGTGGAGGATGAGGTGGGGTGTGCTAACAGTGATCTCAAAGGGAAGCAGAGCTGCCAAAGAAATGAGAATATGCCTCTTCTGGACTTTGTACAAACACTACTTATTCTCCTTTGTCCCTCCTGCACACTGTCCATAACAAGGTATTTTGGTGTTCTCCATATGATGTAGAGCACCAATGACAGTCATAAGTGATTGATACCTGTTCTTTTGCACAGGAGTCATCTGTTTCCTTTCTCTGTGCAAGTCTCCAGGATAGCTTATTGACCATTCCCCATGGCTTTGTGTGCACCACGGATTGGTAAAAAGGATTTGTCAATAGCTTCAATGTTTAGGGGGAAAAATTGAGTCTTGCATTTTGATCCTTAAAATTAAAATCCCATGAAAACATCTGTGTAGTAAGCATCTCTATAGTGAGATTTATTAAACTAATGACTTCTTCTGTTAGAGGGAGTATTTGTACTTGACAGGAGACACTTTCCACATACTTAAGTTTCTACTCTTTTTTCTAGGGTTCCTCTTCCTGCCTGGCTTTATACATCATTTCAGTGCCTCTTCATGTACTAGTTGTCTACCCTCACTTCAGTTGCTCCACCTTTTTCTAATTTTTCTCTCTTTCTCTTTGGTTTTCATATGTGCCTTTTCTGTCTTTGTTCTGTGTGTCTCCCCAGTGAAATATCCAGCCCCTGTTTCCATGTTCCCTTAAAGGAAGGGCACTTTGGGTACTCATCGCTGTGCATGATGCTGCCCACAGCAGCATCAGTCATGGAGTACTTGCCAGAAATTGTCACCAGGACATACAAACTGAGCATTACATAGAGACTGTGAATTATACTCTGCACTGATGAATTCACAGTGTGATGAATCTTCCTTTAACAATTCAGATGGTTGGGATTAAAAGTCATGCAGCTGAGTTGGTCTCAAATAATGTTCTGTTGGCATCTCCAGCTGTATTTTAACATACATATATATATACACAACATATATATATACATATAAAGATATCTATATACACAACATATAAATACACTGTACTTATACACAACTTATATAAATACACTGTGCATACCTATGCAAATGGCTGCATAAGAGCTGTAACAGGAAGTATGTAGCTATGTAGGAACTGAGTAAGGAAAGGTTTGCAGATATTAAAAAGTAAGAAGTTTGTTTCACACTCTTTGTAATTATTGGGGAAGCTTTACACCAGACCTTTTGAACTGTCCCTAGGTCCCTTTGCAATTTACAACTTTTGCTCATTTTTCCCTAATTGAAAATGAGATTCTAAACAAAGGTCATGCTAGCACATACTAAACAAAAAATGATGATATTTTACATGCAATTCTTGACATTTCACAAATTGCAGAATCAAGAGAGAAGTTTTGATTTGAAAGTGTAGTGACTATACAGGAACATGCTTCATTTATCTTCTTTTAGATTGCTGTTATATTTCTCTGAGTGAAAAGGTGTACATTTGAACATTCCCTGGCTGCTTTCTCCACTCTTCCTTGCCTTGTTACACTCCTTGAAGTCCAGTGCTTTCATGCCTTTGAGCATGACATTCCTTCCCCATGGGCTATTGTTAGTTTGAACCACCAGTGGAAGTTTGTTCATTTTATAAGGGGGAAATTTCTTTTTCTTGAAGGGGGGAATGGCAAGTTTGCATTGGAAAATGCTGACATATTTAATAACAGTTTATTTGTATAAATGTTTTATGTTTCCTTGGGCTGGGTGGCTTATAACAGAAGATTGTTTGGGTTTTTTAAAGCTTCGCTGGGAACTCATACAACAAGTTTCTCAAGTTTAGGAGATCTGTAAGGTTTCTGCAAAGTAGTCTTATAGATTATAGATAGTCTGTATTCTCATATTTAACATTAATTTTATTATCTGAGCCAACACGGTGCCTTCAGGACTTATAAACTGGTTCTTGCTCACAGTGAAGTATTTCCATACCTTCTGGCTTCCCAGCTGTGCAGAGTACAGTGTCAGTGAAGCATGTGAGACAACCAATGTAATGCTGAATATTTTTCCTGTCTTACATTCCTTCATGAGTTACAACAATACCTACAATGCCACCAGCTTGTGCCTATGTGAGAAAAGTGCTGTGAGGACATGAATGTTAAATACTGCTAACAGTACCAGAGCTGAGCTTTTGCTGCTTCTTCCTGCTGGTCTTGGTGGTCCTGCTGGTTACTGACCCATCTCTGCACAGTAACTCCTGAACCACTCCCAAATTACACGACAGCTGTCATGCCTGAGGTATGCTATGGAAGGTATGCTGTATTCCTGTGGAAGAACATCTGTTCCTCTTGTTACATAACACCTTGCATGGGTAAATTTTGGTTAGCATAATGGGTGAGACCCACAAACACTGTCAAAAAACCCAAAATACCTCTGTCCCCCAACTGGAAAGTAACTAGATAAAATAATTTTCTTTCTGGAAACATGTGCATTCACCTCCATGAAGAGGAATGCTTGTCTTAGAATGCCTCATATTTCATATTAGAAATCCTGTTGTTTGGAAAAGTGGGAGATTAACTACTGGCATTTAGTTTTTGTTTACCAGTGCTTGCAATAGCTTTGATCGCTGAAGATGCTCCTCTGTAGAATGTATAACAATCTTGCCTGGTTTTCAGACACAAGGAACTGTAGACATTTAATCCTAATGTCTTGCAGGTCAGCAAAATGTCTGCAGTTTACCAAACATATTGGACCAAGTTCTGCTTTTGTAGAAAAGGGTGTAGAACCGCTAATACATAATGTGTTCTCTCGTATATGACACTTAGCATGCTGGTTCCAATCCAGAACAGTACCCAAAGTATTTAACTGGATGAAATCTTAAACTCCAGCTGTTGTAAGAAGAGCAAATGGCACACAGTTACCTCATTAAAGTTATTCTGACCAATTTTTTTCTCTTAAATACAGATGTATTTAGTTCCCTTTACAGATAAAAAAACATGTCCTTGATGTCCCTGGCAAGTATTATATGATTCTAAAGCTCAGCAGGCTGCCATTAATAATAATGTATTTGATATTCTCAAAATTAAATATAATCTGAACTTGTCACACAGAGGACTCTAAAAAACTCAGCATATTTTGTCCTGCCAAGACTGTTCTTTGCTGGTTGAGCTGGCTTGATCATATGGAGATACCGTGTCTCCATTTGGCATTAAATTAATACAGCTCTTCAGAATCAAATCTGAATTTTGGAAATGAAAACGCAAATCCAAGGTCCATTTTACCAGGCTTACTGTTTTCTCACTTCTTTTTCCCAAGTAATCAATAGCTACAGATAAGTTGAAAAGCTGGGATTTTTTCTCCTAGTTTTCTGCCTCATTAGGATCTTTCTTTTTTCTACGAGCATTAACTAAGGCTTGAGCAGTTAGAGGTGTCAGATAGTTCCAGTGCAGAAGGGTGGAGATAATGGCATCCTTCATTCTTTGGGGCGTCTGTGTCCCTTCAGCTGATGGGCTGGCAAGAGCCATTAGACAACTTTTCAAGAATTATCACTATTTGTCAGTACTGCTTAATAGTTTTGAGGAAAAAGCAGCATTTTCTTACTAGATTTTTTAAATTATTTATTTTATCGTGGCGCAGTGTGTGGGGGGTGTGATTAGCAAGGTAGCCCAATATATTTATTCTGAGCCTGAGTCTTTTTTAGCAATAATAAACTTATGAAAAGTAGCTGCAATGTCTGTGCCAATACATGTTCTGTAGTACAGTTCTATTTGACATATCACTAATGAATTTTGGGCTTTTTTCTAGATTTTTAATTCTATAGGAGAGTGATATGATTGGTTGTTGGCCGGTTGATCTCTTCCTAGAGCTGTGCTTAATTTCATCATAAGCAGTGTGTTTATCGTTACTCTTGTTATAGGCAACAACCAGATCAGGCCAAATCAATAATTTGAGAAAGCCAGATTAAAAATAAAAAGGGAATAGATTTTATTTCACAAATCAAAATACAGTCTCTGCCAGCCACAATCAAAAGGACAGTGTCTTGCCCGGGACTTGACACTGGGTGAACACAGTTCTGACCTCGTCTTGCATCAGATCTGTGATTTCACAAGGTCTGTTCTGGTGAGCTGTGGTTATATAGGTTTTTCTTGCCTGAAGCTAGGTTTCTTTTGTTTCTTTCTCTTTCTCCGAATATTCATACGGTCCTCATCCCCTGTCTGGTGTTAGAAAAATTCTATCTTCGAGTAGACAGAAAAAGTGTCTGGGGAAGGATTCGAATATTCATGTAGTCCGCTGTCCCCCCCAGTCAGGTGTTGGAGGAATCCCATCTCCTGCTCGGACAAAGCTGTCTTGGGGAAAACAATACCGCGTCCAGGAACAGAAATATGTAAAATACAAGTTACATTTATTTGAGCATGAATTTGATACATTTATTGCACTCTCTTCTGACTACTCAGTTTTCCTTAGCTGGTCATTGTGCTCACTGTTACCAGGACATTGCACTCAAATCTATATCAATCTGCTCACTGGTGCAGGAGATCTGAGCAATTTCAAGCAGTGAAGAATACTCATAACTGACAAGACAATTCAAAATGTTGTTGAGGTTTGGTTTTGGGTTTTGTTTTTTTTTTTTTTTTTCAGGTATTAAATTAAATGGCTTTAAACTGTAAAAGGTAGAAAGCCCTCCACGTATGTCAGAGTTCTGCAAGTTTGGAGCCTTTGCATAGGCATCAAGTTTTGTGGTAAAATTCAGACTTTCTAGACCCACGCCTTCTGTGTTGGACCAAACACATGGGCTGTGTAGTCCTTTGAAGCTGTTCTTCAGTGCAAACCCAGTGACTGGATGGTTAAAGCTGGCAGGGATCTCAGTGCCATCTGATCTGGATGAGGTTTCTGTCAGCCCCTTTCTCCAGCCTGTCTGAATGGCACCAGGACCCTCTGGTGTATCAGCACCCCCACCGCCCCTCCATCCCCCACCCCCAAGTTTGGTGCCACCAGCAGATTTGCAGGGGGTGCAGACGCCCCTCAATCCAGAGCATTAATGAAGGTGTGAAAGAGGTTCAGACCCAGTATTGACCCCTGGGTTACATTGTTCCAACCAGGCCTTGTGCCAATGACCATCACCTCCCTCACTATCTGGTCATCCAGCTGGTATGTCAACTCCTTTGTCAGGATCTTGTGAGAAATCCTGCCATTACTTTCCTTCTGCAGCTGACTTTCAGGATTTTTTTCCCCCCACCTTTCTTACTACCCAGTCTATGTTCTCTGTCAATAAAGTAAAATACAAGTATCCAGGTTTGCAGCTTAGATGCAAGAAGAACAGTTGAAAGTTGAACTTAGAGAAAAACCTGCCCTGGAAAACCTCAGTCTTGGAATGTAATGGAAAGAGCATTCTGCAAGTAGCACAAGAGGGCTGATATTTAACTAAAACAATTTTGTTTTTAAACCTTTTACTGGCTCACCTGGAATTATATGGCCCAGAAAATTTCTTGCTAAATCACAGACTAGCAAAAGTGTTTTGCTCTTAACCAATCTTAGTGTATTCAGTCAGACTAGCATAGCATTTTAGCTGGCAGGACAACTGCTGGAGGATACTGACTTTCTAGAAAGTTCAGCCAGTGAAATCTTGAGAGACTATCTCTTGCTAAAAACATGCACATGTATTGTAATGCACAGACTGTCACATGAGCCACTAAATCTAACTGATTATACATCTTTGGTAGGAGGCTCTTGCAAATGCAGAATGGACAAAATCTTTTTTCATACAAATATGTCACAGGCATGAAGAAAACAAAGAACTTTGTTTTTCTGTGGAGCAGTTAAAAAGCAAAAACAAAACAAACCAACCAAACAAAAAACCTCCAAACTTTGTAGAGAACATCTAATATTTTTCATGTCTGATCTTCAACCGCCTATTTAACTTTGGCTGGATTAGGAAAGTGTACAATGTGATGCCTTTCAATCAGAGTGTGATAGAAAGCAACTCTTTATTTTCTACAGTTGGGCCACATAAAATGACAGAAATGGCATTAGGATTTCATATTTGCTTAAAATGAGCTGTATTTAATCAGCTAGCTTGACCATTCCCTGTAAATGCCAAAAAATTCCAAAAGGCTACGGCTGGATTCTTAGCACTCATACATATTGCCAAATGCAACTTTCCAGATGGTGAGAAGTGTAACTAATAATACTACATGTTTCACTTACATAGCCCTGGTAGGGTTTGCCTCAGTTTGTGAGTGAGCTAGACTAGAATTCAGCTCACTTCTCACATAATCATTCAAACTAATGTATTTAACTAAGAAACAGGAATGCAGTAAGAATTCACTGACTTAGGCAGATGTGGGTCAAAGGAACAGTCTGGAAGAGAGAATGGGCCATCACCCCTGCGGTGAGACCTGGGCTAGCTGCCACAATTTCCTTCCATGGTATCAAGTTGTTGCAGGAATTCATTGGACTGCAGGTCCATGCTGTTGCAAGCTGCAGTGTTGTTTACAGAAGAGGGGGTGATGGTCTGGAGCGCAGCTTAGGCCAAATAGTATTCCAAAAGCAATCACATCACAGACCAGCAACTGTGACTTTTTTTTTTAAGTGCATTTTGCGGTTAGGCCACGAGATGGCAGGAAAACAAAATAAATATTATTTTATGAAGCAGCTGCACTTGAATGTTACATCTAAAACCAAATATGATCAAGAAGGGGGCAAATTTTCCTCATGAAAGTGTTGCTAAAATCTTACAAAGTTTTAAAATATGTTAGATATCCCTTTAATTAATGTTATCTAACTGTGATTTACACTAAACCATCTTTATCTTATCTACTGTTTTGTGTCTCTGGACAAATGTCTAATTTTTTGCCTATGGGCAGGAAGTAAAAGAGCTAGAACTGTTATTTCAATTTTGGTTCCCAGTGTAATATGGTGTGTAACAAAATTAAATTCAGAATAAAGTCTTTCTGGAAGGAGAACCATGGTTTCCATAAACAGTGATTAGTCCTTGGTTTCTCTATCTTACGTAGTATACGCTCTCATTCTACCCTTGCAAAAAAAATCTACCTTCACATTACTCTCAAAGCAGACTGCAAAGCCACGTAGGAGATTCAAATGATGAGTTGATTCGTCTTGATTTGAAGAGTAAAAGGCATAGTGCTTTAAAATAATCTCTGTAGTTATCTGCCTTTGTCATCTGATATTAAAAAAGTACCGTAACTTTTTCTATGAAAGAATTTCAAATGACTGGATTCTTTTCTATCAGTGGAATTTTAAAGAGAGTGTCTTCTACAATATCTTAGTTCCTTTTTCAAAAGCAGTGGTCACAATATCATTGTTAGTACTGCGTAAGTAGCAATAGTGCACCACAGCAGTACGTAGCAATAGCGTCTGTAAGAGTGATATGCATGGGGTCTTACGAGCAATTCCCAGTTGTTGGATAGTCTTGTCCTGCAAACACTTGTAAATGCCCTGTAATGCTGATTGCAACTCAGAGAATACATTGTCTACTATAATTAATAAAGTTTAGTGTTTTCCTGACTGTAGCAAGCTGAGTGTAGTAAAAGACCTATGTCCAATGATAGATGGAGTTTTAACCTCTGGCCTTATCTGGATTCCTGGATACCCTTGTCTGTGCCCTCTTGCAGCCATCTCATCATAGTGAACCAGGAAGCTGTTCACCAAAATGCCTTTTTTATCTCCAAAAAAGTTGTTGAACTTGTTTTGGACAGGCTTCAATGACACCCTCAGGGGCTTTCTGTAGATATGTTTGGGAACTTATTGCCTCTTTCCATCCCTACTGTTCTCATTTACTGCTTCTAACAGGGCCACCTTTTTCTTCTCCAAGAGGCAGCCCTGGGGATGTGCCAATGACAGAGCAGGTCTCTGCTGAGCTGGTCAAGGAGTGCACCATTCTGCAATAGCTGTGCCTTGGTCAAGGGTCAGAAGCACGGATTATGGGCCATGAGGCAGTGTACAGAACTTTATCACTGACAAGAAATGAAGAGTAGTTCATGGCTTTGCCATGAAGTTAAACAGTCATAGTTCATTTGTGCATATGTAGTTGCCCTGCTAATAAAAGGAAAAAAAGTATAACTGAAAAAATACAGTGTTGATAACTCCTGGTTTATATATATACAAGACATACAAGACACTTATTTGTGAGAACTACTGATCCCACATTTTCTGGTATTAAAATGTTGGTTTATGATAAATTCATAGCTGTCCCTAAAGCAATTTTGGTCCCTGGGAGACTCAGGCAGCAACCCTAAAGCAATGTTTTCATTTAAAGCAGTTATTTCAATGTCTTTTCTGTGAATTGTCCATGCTTGTGCTGCTATGAGGGAGTAATATCAGCAAGGTGTAGCTGTTGGCTATATGCTTGTTTAACTCATTGTCTCAGTCATGGTTTGAATAAGTACCAAAAGTGACTTCTTTGTGTCAGTCAAAAAATCTGTCAAGTTTTCAAATGTTCCTTGAAAGACATATTTCTCAGGTCATAGGCAGAAAATGACATTCGGATTTAGGAAACCAGATCTTTTATTACAGCAATGAGAAAACGAAAATAGAAAGTTGAGATTGCAGATCTTTGAAAGGTGGATATTGGCTCAAAGCAAGGGCTCTGTACTACATATTAAGATGCCATAATGTTGCACTTTGCCTGGAAGAACCTACACTATAATTACCATTCTTTGTTTAGAGGGCTAATGTTTAATGAGTTTTTAGAAATGTGCTACACCAAAGACTTCTTGCCACCTATCCATTGATTTCCAGCTTTGGGATTGTTGTAGTAACACAGTGCATTGTGATTTCTGCAGCAACACTTTCAAAATCTTAGTCTCTTCTGTGTTTCTTTTTTTCTCCCTTCACCCAAAGAGAGACAACAGAGTTAATGGAGCTGGTTGCTGCAGACAAACAGTGAAGCTGAATTTACTCCTAGTGGTCTTACATCAGTAGCAGAGCTGTGCCAGTCTCACTCTACCCACTCAAGCTGCTCACAACTTCAACTGCTGTAGTTTTGAGGAAATCATGGAAAAAAAAAAAAAAGAGAGAGAAACAATGACAAATAAAAAGTAAACACCAGAACCACTTTTCCTTTGTTTTTTTCTTTCAATTATTTAATTTACCATGCCCCTTGGGAGCACTGTAGGCTTTTGTGCTATTTTCCTATAAATATGTTCTGAAAACCCCTGTGGCCACACATTGCTCTGCTTTGGTATTGCCCTGACATTAGCAGATCTGGAAACCATGTTCCTGATGTATTTGCTGCTACACTGTTATTTTGTAAGTCAATTAGAATATGCAAAATTTGCTGATCCTTTTACCATTTTAAGGGTACATAGGTATAGGGCTGCCATTATCACCAAAATATTTTGTGTGAGTCATGGTCACTGTCAAGAAAAACAAGACCTCTTTTGATCTCTGTGATTTCCAGGCTCGATGGAAATGCTTAAGCTTAGTAATTGCCTTTTGTACCGTATATTCTCTGAAATAACTGTTACATTCTCTTCACAGAAATTATTTTGTAGCTGCATGTGGGGTTTTATTTTTTTCTGAGTGGAGGCAGAACATTATAGCACACAGTCCTCCTAGATGACATTTTTTCTTAGAAAAGTACCCTTCTTATCATGCATACAAAACAGAAACTGCTTAGAATACTTCGAGTAACAACTTGGAGCTTTTAAGATCTTAAAGTACGTTTGTCAATTTTTTAGTGAAGTAAGATACATTTATCGTGAATGTCTGAGCTATTTCCTTTTTGAAAATAGCTTTAGGAGTTGCAAATAAGCCTTTTTGACTAATGAATAGAACATGAGATCATTGTTTTAACACACATTCTGTCTTAATCAGCTAATTATATGGACATAATAAATGCCCCAGTTTTCTCATCCAGTCCAAAACAGACTTGATATCTTGGATTATATCTTCATCCTGGTTATAAATGTAATATTTGGAGTATTAAGTGTGTAGACTTAACATAGGGCAGCGTTGTTCTGGTTGAGGATTGCAGTCACAGACAGGAAACCTAAGATATTTTTCAAATGTGACAGTGGCAGAAGACTGAACCTGATTGTCTTTGAAGCCTTCTTCTATGACCTCTTATTTTCTTAGCTTTGGTGAGAACTAGTGTGAATAAAACAGTTCTTCCTCTGTACCAAGGAGGCATGTCTTTGTCCTTTCAGGCAATTCTTGTTACAATGTGCTCCAGGGTTTGATGTGTGAGGAGAATAACAGTATGGACAACAAAATTCAGAACACAGCTTAAAACTCATTGCATGCAGTTGTTAGGATTTTTTTCAACATGGAAGGACTCCTTAAGGCAGCCTTAGATGAGATAAAGATGACTAGTGGAACATTTTTAGGAAAGATTTAATTTCCTGGATGAAGAGCACCTTTGTCCGAGGATGGGATCCTGAAAGGTTGCCACAAAAAAACCCCAAACAAACAAAAAAACCCAAAAACCAAACAAAAACAAAACAAAAACCAAAACAGCACCTCTCTAACACAATACCAAAAACAACACTCCTCTAGTGGCTAGGGCACTCTGCTAAGGCATAGCAGAGAATTGATAGGAAAGTATGCAAATTACCAGGTTTATGCAGAGTCAAAACAAGGTTAGAGTTCAAGGAAACCGTGCACATAGCCAGCTAGGAGGCTGATGATTTGGGGAAGGTCGTTCAGCTGATAAAAGGATGTAATTCTGTTGGGTAGTAACGAAGGCTTCACAACAGGGGTCAGAGAAGGACTGTGTGGTTTCAAATAACAAAAAAAAATTCAAATAGCAAAACTTTTGAGGGGCTTCAGTCACATCAACTGCCTGTGTGTACAGCAAGGAGGAACTTGAACAAAGCTCTATCAGAGTTCAAGGAGCTTTAATACATTTGAAGGATGCTCTAACACAAGCTTTTATGCAGTGCTCTGGAAATAAGAGGCTGAAATTGGGTCAGGAGAGGAATATTCTTCACAACACAGTATTTTAAATTGCAAGATGCATTAGAACGCCTGAGGTTTGGGAAAATAAACAGTGTGTTAATGCATGTTTTTCATAGAAAATTTCTCTGCTGTATTTCTGTGGCAGAAAATGATCAGATAGATAGCCTAGAGAGAAGCAATTTACATTAATGATTTTCAATTAATTCTGATTAAAGTGGGAGGAAGTAGGTGGATTCATCCACTCTGCATACACCATAAATATGGTATGGATATGTATATTCTCTTTTAATGAGGCATCTTGCCCACTGGCCCAGTATCATATAGCTTAGTGGCTTCATCTTGCTATATCAGAGCATTTTAAAAGTTGTCTATACAATTTTCTTAAATACAATCCAATTTTCTTGGGAAAATATTTATGATTTATTGTAATTTATTTTGGGGGTAACATTGGACATGTTATGTACTCAGTAGTAGCTGACAAAGTTTTTGAATGGTGTTAAATAGTTTAAGGTAATAACTGTGGTTTAAATTTTCTGTGACTACAGTTGTGAAGTGATGGCAAAGAAAATAGGATAGTAATAACTCTCATGGGTTTATTTCAAGTGAAAGTCAGCAAAACAATAACAATTCTAACAATCTAAAACAAACAAACAAAACAACTTTCCTAGGAAACAACACCAAAAGTTGCATTTGTTAAAATGTATAACTGGACACTTAGTGTTGGAAAACTTTTACAATGTTATCTGTACCTGGAGAATATTAACTTTTGTCATTTAGGTTAACATTAATCAAGAGCATGCCAAAAGCCTGTGCTGAAATGTGACTGAATTCTGTTTTCTAGAGAAACGGTTTGGAATTCTGGAAACTCTTCCTAATGGATACAGGATTTACACATTTCTTTCTTTATTTTAACAGAGTACAATAAGCATCAATAACATTATAACTGTCCTGTATTACTTCTTTGATTTTCACACATCTTCTTTCTGCATCTTCTGGATCGGGACAGCCTCCGGTTCCTTCTCTTTCCCCTTCTGCTCTTCCCTTCATCCCATAGCTTGTCTTCATGGAAGATCTGTGTTTGCTCAAAGAATCGCAGCATGTGCCGGGTGGAGAGGGCCAGCATCGGGATCATCTCGCCTAGAGGCAGGGCAGCGGCGGGGCAGCGGCCGGGCAGCGGCAGCGGCGGCGGGCGGGCGGCGGCGGGGCGGCGGCGAGCAGGAAGGACACCGGCGGGGCAGCGGCAGCGGCGGCGGGGCAGCAGCGAGCTGAGGTAGTACTTAGGGCTCCAGGCTAGGGGCTGGGCGCTGCGGTGCAGTTCATAATTCCTTATATACAGCGTGGCCCCTCCCACAGTCCGATCGTCCGGAGGAATCATTGGGTGGTCTGGAGGAGCTCATCCTAGCGACGGAGCCTCCCCCCGTCTCGAGGGGGGCTCGAAGTGGGTTGCTCGGGGAAGTCATCCTAGCGACAGAGCCTCTCTGACCTCCTCCTCCTGCCGCTCCACGGGTGCTCGTTCTCTCTGGCACGTGTCACTGACAAGGCATGTGTGGCTGTTCTAGTACTTCTATATGTAACGTTAGTAAACCAAATTTTTAAGCAAGAGTTCAAAATAAAATCTAAACAATTTGAGACATTTTCATTTTAACATTAATCTTCCCTCTCAACTGGGGGAAGAACCTTTTCCTGGTACCCCTGACACAGCTTCATGCCATTCCTTTAGGTCCTGGTGATGCCTTTTCCTGAGTCTCTGCACATCACAGAGAAGAGATCAGTGCCTGCCCCTCCTTTTTATCTCAGGAGGAAACTGCAGATTCCATTTAGGTCTCCTCTCAGTCTCCTCCAGGCTGAGGAGGAGACCAAGGGCCCTCAGCTGCTCCTCACAAGGCTTCTCCTCAAGGCCCTTCACTATATTCATGACCTCCTTTGGGCACTCTCTAGTAGCTGAATGTCTTTGTTACATTGTGGTCTCCCAAACCGCCCCCCCAGCACTAGAGGTGAGGCCACCCCAGCCCAGAGCAGAGTGGGACAATCCCCTCCCTTTCCCAGCTGGTGATGCTGGGTCTGATGCCCTCCAGGACAGGGTTGGCCCTCCTAGCTGCCAGGGCACTTGACTTAGATCCAACTCACCACCAACCAGGACCACAGGGTCCTTCTCTGTGGTGCTGCTCTCCAGCCTCTGATTCCCTATTTCCAGTTACATTGTTTGGCAGCTGAATAAAACCAGCATCTCAGGGAAGTGAACAGGTCAAGTAGCTCTGAGCTAGGTTCATGCTGACACCTCCAGATATGCATGAGAGCTTTGGTTACATAATCTCTGTTGTATTTTGAGAACCTGGGACAGGTACCAGGCACAAAGGGACTCAAAGGGATCTGTGGATTCTGTGACCATGTCTGTGATGTTAAAATGCTCCCTTGCTCACCCCCACAGTGGAGCACAAGGAGCCCGTGGCACATGGAAGGGCCTGGGAACACCCAGCCCTGGCTGCTCCCAAGGAGCCACCAGCCCCTCAGAGCCCACCTCAACACAGCCAGAGCAACACAGGAGCCCAAAGCCAGGTGGGAACTGTGCCCTGTCCAGGCTCTTCCCAGAACTCTCTCAGGGAACCCACTATGCCGTGGCACGGCTGTGACACCCGTTATAATAAAAAGTCAAGGAGCTTTTGAACTGAGGGGCAGTTGCCGAGAGGCATAGGATGTGTTAGGGGAAGAATATTTTAGGATTGCAGAGGATTTATAATGGGCTGTTTGAGAAAATACCAAAGATGGGAAAGGAAAAGAATTTAGATGATTTGGGGAGGAATAAGTGTAGGAAAACAGAGGGATAAGATGACAGAAAGGGCTGGTTGTTTCTGAATAATTACGCTTGTAATTAATTATTGGTTTGCCTTTGCTATGTGCCCAGTTAGCAGAATCTGACCTATCTTCTTATCATATTAATTTCTAACTCTTTGTTTTAACCTGGGTTTAGGGAGGAGCTCTCTCTTGGGGGCCCAGAGGAGTCCCAGCTGCTGGAGAGATGGCAGGGTCTGGGGGTCTCCAGGGCAAAGGCTGGTGCTGTGTCTGTGTGAGACCACAAAGTGGTTGTCTCAGTGTTTTCTGTCTGAAGTCCTGTACCTCCAGTGCTCCTGCATCCAGTGCCAACAGCTTTGGAGGCTGGGATCCAGGGACAGCTGCTGGATCTACATCCTCACTGTCCTGCTCAGCCAGAGGAGGGAGCAGAATGATGCTGTTTGTGCTGTGTTTATGTGAGTGCTCTGTGTGCCTGTGTCCACCGTGTGGCAGGCTGTGATTACCTGTGCATGTGTCGTGCTTTTCTGTGCTCTGCATGCATCTGCCTGAGTTCTTGGTCATCTCCGTGTTGGTTTTTTGTGTCATTTAAAGACATGTCAAAGTAGAGAAATTTTGAAGCTCTTGATTACTGCAGAAAGTGTCTGGCAACGTGACAGATGGCAGTTTAAGTTAGTTACAGAGAAAGGGGTTTAGCATATGAAGGCACCCAGAAAATTGAGTTTGCTATCCCACATTATCTAGCCTTTTAATAATGAAATTCACACTTCACACAGGGCAGTAGATGAAATTTTATCTATTCATTTTAACAGGAAATATAGGGGGTTGATAAGTGAATTTTTAATTATATTTTTTTCCTATTCTGCATTACTCTTTTCTTCAATTATTTCTTTTATGCTCATTTTATGCCTGGCATTTGTTCTGGGTTTTTTTTTTTTTTTCTTTCCCTTAGGTTGATTGTGGTTTTGATTTTGATTATTGTTTTTTTCCCTGGTGCTGCTTAATAGAAGAAAAAATATCATTACTTATTCACTGATCTCCCACAATAGTTTTGAATTTCTGTGTTTTGGTGGGGTTTTTTTCAGGAGGTAGAAGTTACTGTGGGACAAGATCCAGAATATTTGTGAGACTGATTTCAGCTCAAGATTGGAAGCTATGAAAAAAAATGCAATATCAATATGGATCTTTTTCTCAGATTTAATCACATGTATAGAAACATGTTTAAGTTTAAAAATGAGGTTTGCGTTCTTTTTGAGATAGCCTAAACAACCAGAACAGGAGACTGCTAATATAGAATGTTATTGCACCTCCTGCATAAATCCTATTATCTTTAGGAAAAAGTAAAAAGTGGGCAACTCATGCCACAAAGAAAATGTGCCATTTATGGCATAATGTTCCTTAAATTGCTAAAGCAATATAGTCTACCTCTGTAAAACATTTATAGTAGTATTTAAGACATCCATAATGATTTTCAGTGTTTCATAATACACTGCAAAGAACATAAGAATGTCTCTTGCAGTGGCCAAGGGCAGCTACCTGTAGAAGAATATAACAAGTTAATCACAAATTAATTTTCACACATATACTCTCTCACCTTTTGATCATTTGCAGAGATATTTTTATAGGATTTTATTAAATTAATGACTGGTTATGGATTTTTCTCCTATGAATTTGCCTACTCACTTTTCAAACCTGTGTAAAATAATGCTGTCCAAAAATTTGCCATATGCTAAAAGGAAAACCATCTCCTTTTGCTTGTTTTCAATCTGCCTTCTGTTACTTTTATGTGATGCCCTCCCCAGCTCTGGTGCTGGAACACAGTGAACAGTTAATCCCCATTCAATATCTCTGTGTAGTTGGGCTTTGTTGACATCTGTTACGAACCTCATTCAGTTGTCTCTCTTTTTTCAGTCTGAAGACTCCTCACTTAGGAATCTTTACTGAAGAATCTTCACATAAATATTTGTTGTGCAGAAGGAGTTATAGACATCTGAGCCATGTTCTTTGCTTTTCACTTAGCCTTTTGTAGTTCTTTGTTCTCTCAGTCAGACTTACATAAAATATGCCAGTGCCTCTGCTTGGAGTAATGCTTCTAACTGTTGGGGCAGGGAAAAAAGTAATTTATTTAGGTTACGTCTGCTAGATAAATAGATCACATATCTTGCCACATGTTTCAGGTGTCTTAAAATTTGTATGTTAGGTGAAACCAAGCCAAGTCTGTGAGTATTAGATCTTGCAAGATTTGTTGATTGCTGATTTACAGAGAGTAGGATTTGCTTGCTGACCAGTTCTGTTCAGCCAGGAGCTGCTCAGAGACCCTTTCCAGAGCTAGGGGTATTGTTTTTTTGCCATTGTTTACTCATAGACCATGGTAAAGTTTCTCTTGAAATTATGGCCCAAATGTTTTAGTCAGTTCTTTATTCTATAACTTGAAAAGATGACAGATGGTGTTTTCTTTGCCTAACATGGAGGAGTTGTTTGTGCTGGCATAGGGTAAATGATATTTCATTACTTCTCAATGATTTTGTGTGGTTTTGAGTAAGAACAGAAAAAAAAAAAAAAAGGGTGCTTTGTGAGTTTCACTGCTCTGCATTAAAATCTTCTTGCTCAGTCATACTGCAGCCATTTCAGTAAATTTCTGAGGAATTTTTGGTCTGCTTTCTTTCCCTTCTGCCTAAGATAATTACAACAGTAGCATTATGCTTGAGGTTAAATATGATGTCCTGGTTTAACCCTGACTATTCATTTAGTTTTTACTCTGAAGATTAAATAATTTTGTTGTGACAGGAGCCCTTGCTTTGGTCACTGAGAGTTGTGTAATCCATCACCTTGGACAATATTGACACCAATCTGAATAATACTAAACTGGTGCATCCTTCGTATCTCAAGACTAAACATTCTTCACGGAGGATGTTAATGATCCTCTCAGCTTCTTTACAGCATATCGCTTTGTCTGTTCCAAGGTCTAGTGCCACTTGAAGCCTTTATTCCCCATAGTGTAAAACTTGCCATGAAGTTCTGTACATTTCCTCATGTTGTCAGACCTCTTTTAGAGATGGGGGAAATGCTGCTATTGATGCAAGACTTCCCAGGTTTCTTGGTCATTCACACAAATATATCCTGCAGTACCTTGATGCAGGAGGCAGTAGTACTGCCTTTGGGGAAGGAGCCCAAGAGTCCTTTGCAAGGGAGATGTAGGGAGACTGATTTGCAGTTATCATTATAAATTGAAATTATGATAAAAGACAGTGAAAAATTCTTGGAGGACAAAAAAATGGAGAGGAAAGATGAAAGATGATGAAAGATGAGACCTTCAAGAAGTGAGTGCTCAATTCAGACTAAAAACTTACCCAGTGTATTTTAATTCTCTGCAATAAGTGCAGACTATGGGTTTTCATTCTTAAACTGGCCAATACACTAATGTTTCTGCTAGGTATTTCTGTTTTAGCACTGGCACTGCATCACAGACCTGTAAGTTTTCCTTATGAATCACTCTAAAACCAAATTCTTCCCTAATCAGTGAACACTTTTGCCTTTTGAAATTTTTGTTACTGCTTCACACACAGATTGTCTGGAATTCAGTGTTTGGGAGTTTTTTAATGCAATTCTTTCTGGTTATTCAGGACATCCATTCTTGTCCTCCAGCTTAATTCTAGAAGACTTCCCACTTTTTACCAAAAACATGCAGTTTTGTCAGAGGTGTACATGCTCAGCTATACTACCCTTCACCTGTGTGGAAGGTCAGAATATAACAAGTTACCCTTGTATAGAAGGTATTTCAAAGACCCAAAGCTCTGCCTTGGAGACAGAGGCAATGAAGCAGCTTTCTACTTTGCTTTATCTCAGAGGACCCTTCTGTTGTGGAGTTGCAGAAGGTCAAAGAACAACAGCTGCCAATCTCTTCCACAACTGATGTGTAAGATTCCCTGGTACCCATCCTTTAGGTGATTTATTGCCCACAGAAACAAGGAGTGTCAGCATGACCAGTTCATCCTTTATCAGTCGCATATGGCCAGTGTGAAAGTTTGAGGAAGAATGGAGACTAGCAATAGGCTACTGCCTGAATGAAGTCAGCGTGTCATTGAGTGCTGCTGTGCTGGACATGCTGGAACTTCAGTATGAACTAGAGTCAGAGGCAGCCCAGTGGTACCACAGTGGGTATCACTGATGTATTTTTGTCAATCCTTTTGAAAGCAGAGTGCAGGCCACAGCTTGCTTTCACTTGGAGCTCTGACCCCAACTCCCTTTTGGTCACACACTAATAAAGAATGAACTTTGATGGAACCATGAGCACAGCAGTAATGCATGCAGAACTGCTTTCCACATGCAACAGTCCAACACCACACAACTCTCCTGCCGGAAAACTGGTTCCAACAGATGAAGCCCAGGGCCATGCACCCAGTGAGCTCAATGGGCTTTTACAGGGATGGTCCATTATTCAAGGGAATTTTTATCTGTGTGTGTATATGTACCAAAAGAGAGGAAAGTGATGAGGTTTTGGGAAGTGGCACCTGGCATTATAGAAATTGAATGGAATATGGAGTGCCTACTCTCTTAAGTTCTACTGGAGTACAGAGAATTTTCTTCCCAGGAGCTATTAGTGCTGTATTTTGGATTCAATGTAGGAATAATACTGATAACACACTGATGTTTTTGTTGTTGCTGAGCAGTGATTATCTTAAATCAACAGACTTTGCAGTGCTGCATGATCTGCCAGTAAGGAGCTGTTGCAAGAAACTGGGAGGAAGCATTGAGATGGGTAACCCAATGTGGCCAAAGGGATATTCCATACCATAGAAGGTCATGCCCAGTAGGTAAACTGGAGAATTTGGCTGGCAGGAAACAATTGCTGCCTGGGCATCAGTCAATATGTGGTGAGCATCACTTGCATCACTATTGTGCATCACTTGTCTCCCTTGTGTTTTAGTTCTCTTTCTTACCTCTCACTACTATTGTATTACTATTGATTTTCTTTATTTCAGCTATTAATCTGCTCTTATCTCAGGCCATGTGTTTTTTGTGATTCGTCTCCCAGTCTCACCAGGGGTGGGAGTGAGCCAGCAGCTGTGTGTATTTAGTTGCTGGCTGGGATTGAACCAAAATACCTTATAATCTTTGGAGTTTACAAATAACATTTGTTGACTTGCACAAATCATTGAATCTGTATACACAGGGTATCCTTGGATACGCTGTAAATACAAGAAAGAATTTCTTATGACTGTGGATACAAATTATAGAATCACAGAATCACAGAGTAAGCTGAGCTGAAAGGGACCCACAAGGATCATTAGGTCCAACTCCCAGCCCTGCACAGCACCATTCCCAAGAGTCACACCATGAGAGTATTGTCCAAAAACTTCTTGAGCTCTGTCAGGCTTGGTGTTGTGATGGCTGCCTCAGGGAGCACCCTTGGAGGAAAGAACCCTTTCCTGATATCCAAGCTAAAGCAAACACCCTCGGAGGAAAGAACCTTTTCCTGATATCCAAGCTAAAGTTCCCTGGACACAAATTCAGGCCATTCCCTCCAGTCCTGCCACTGGTCACCCCAGAGAAGAGATCAGAGTCTGCCCCTCCTCTTCCCCTCACAACGAAATTGCAGCCCCCAATAAGGTCTCCCCTCACTCCCCTCTTCTCCAGGCTGAACAGATGAACTAACCTCAGCTGTTTCTCACATGGCTTCCCCTCAAGGCCCTTCATCATTTTCACTGCCCTCCTTTGGACTTTCTAATAGTTTAATACATTTCTTTTGTTGTGGTGCCTCAAACTGCTCTCAATATCTAAGGTGGCTGCACTTGTGCAGAGCATAGCTGGACAATCACACTTACATAACATGTTAATGTCTTGGTTTAGTTGCCAGTAAGTCACGAAGATTCACTCATCTTGAAGGTGTACTTGCTTCAAGTTACTTCAACAACAGCTTTCTGGAGACAATAGGAGAAAGTTCCCAGATGATGAAAGGGACAGAGAACTGCACTGTGAGGAACAACTGAAGGAGTTCAGTCTTTTCACCCTAGAGAAGAGGCTTGGGGGACATGTGACTACAGTTTTTCAATATTTAAAGGCTAGCTACAGAGAGGACAGAGCTTGTCTCTTCACAAGGACAAGACAAGGGACAATGAGTACAAGCTGCACCACGAGGGATTTCAGCTTGTGAAGAAAAAGAAAATTTTCATGGTAAGAGCAATTTTCACTGGGACAGAGTCCAATTTATTGCAATATCTTTAATAAGCTGGACAATTAATTAAACAGAGAGCACATGGAATGGTTATTCTGAAATATTCAGGGATGGTAAACACAAGCTCTTCAAAACATTTTCTGCTTCTCTGTCTTCTTTCTCCCCAGTTCCCCTGTTTATTGACCTGACCCTTTTCCAGGTAATAATCAATTTGCTTGCCTACTCAATTACGTGCTAAAATAGTGAAATCTTTCATGCATTTTCCCAGAAATGTGGTAAAAGGACCACTAGAAACCTTACCCTTCTTTCTCTACCTTTTATTTATTTATGTTCCCATTCTTTTAAGAGGTTTGGGTTTTTTTCACATGTGATTGTGACTCTGACAAACAGCAGTAATTACATTGATATGTACTTTATAATGTTTCTTCCTAGCCTAAGTGTTTGCTATTTTCTAGGTTGAACTCCTCCAATGTGAAGCGGTCCTCATTGTAATTTAGAAAACACTTGGCTCACCTTGATGCTACCTAATGGCTTTAAAAAGCACTAACATTCATTGAGTAATTTTCTCATGCCTGATTTTGACTGTTGGTGATCTGAGTCCTCTTATATACTGAGTATGTCTAGCTGGCTTAACAGGAAATAACACATGACTATTTTGTTTTCTACATACTATCAGTGAAGGTTGGCCTTTCAGACCATTAAAACACTGTTCAAGAAAGGGCAGGAAGTCACAAAATCCTAATTAATTTCTTTTTTTCATGCAGTTTTGTAATAAGACAGCAAGTCTTGGTATTTTGTAGAGGTTGGGCTCTGTGTGTCTATGTTCATATCCTCTGAACAAGATACTATTTTACCTCTTTCATACAGTTCAAATGTGTCTCCCTTTTTACCAAATGCTTAGTTTTCACTCCCATCCTCACATTTAAAAGTAGCATAAATGAGACTGAATGCGTGTATTTCTTTGTAAAGCAGTTTGATGTTAACATCCACAAGTCTGAACTTTGCATAGTGAGGCTTGTAGCCCCTAGTAAAAACCTTTGGGCTTATTTGGATTCCCGTAGCTATGCCAAAGAAGAGTTGCAAAACTCAGAAAAATATTATTCTTCATCTGAAAAAAAGCCAAAACAAACAAACAAAAAAAAAAATACCCCAGGAAAACTTACTGCATTGAAAAACCTAAATTTGCTAACTACTATCTAGGTAACTTTCATTCTTGAAGGGAGGCCCTGCAGGGAATTTTTGGGAGAAAGACAAAGATGTGGTACCTGTAATACATTCTTTACCTATCACACTCTTACTCTTCAACAGCCAAATTAACTACTGCTTTGAAATAGTAGTATCATCCCAACATTTAATCTGTTTTTTTTTTTTTTTTAATAGTTCCTTACAATTTTTTTTCACCATAATGGAAAGATTCATTTTCCATGCACATGAGGATATGACAAGGTACTGGAAAACAGCGTATGAAGTTCATGTGTGGTGACAGCAGTACACAAGCCTGGTGTTCAAAGGCTCTTTGGTGCCTACAGAGTGTCTGCATGGCAGTCATGTGTGACTGCAGCATATGGAGCTCTACCAAAATAGCAGAGGCCCAGTTTTTTTGATGCCAGTAAGAGATAAGAATTATTAGCCAGGTTTGGGTGCATGAAGCTTGCACAGGGCAAGGATAACCAGCACAGGCCAAAGCACTGGCAATGCTGGTGATGCAGGATTTAAGTAGATTAAAGTTGGCAAAAAATTTCCTGTTCTCTGTGTTTTTACATTTCTGCTTTAGATTGTGGGCATATTCAATGCAGTGCATGTGTGTGTACAAACATATGCATGACTCCAGTGTTACTTCCAAGATCCCACTGCCAGGTTGACTGTCATTAATTTGGTAATGTTGTAATAACTGCAGCACTGAAAATGCTGGCAGATTTATGGTAATTTTGATTCCTGTTTTGTTGTACTATATCTTTAGATGGTTATTTATCTATTCTTACTACTGTCAGAATTTTTTGCAGATCATTATGCAAGCTGATGGTGGTTCTCTTAACTAAATTTAAAGTTTCCTATGTGGGCATCTTAAATAAATTTTAAAAGGATCATTTACTTATTAACTGGTGTAAAGGGGAAAATACTGAAAGTAAGCAGAATTTTCTGGATTTAGCTAATGGATAAATGGGAAAGCAAAAGACTAAAACTATTCATGGGTTAAAGATGAAGTTTCCTGTATTCAGTAGAATAAGGAAGCCAGGGACAATGAGGTAAGGAGATAAGCACTAAAATTCCTGATAGGAAGAAAATGAGGTCACCATTGTAGCAATAGAACTAGTGCCCTGGGGGAGGAAGGCAGGTGTGTAGACAGCAAGGTTACTCCTGCTGGAGCACTGATCTCCAAGGAAATTGTGCCCTGGGGAACTTGGGGACAAGCAATGCCAGGTGGACTGGAGCTCTGCAACATGGAGACAGTGAGTATCAGATCCACCCAATGTAGAATCCTCCTTCTAAATTGATATTTTTCAGGGGACTAGAACTGTAATACAAAATGATTGCCACCCACTTCAGCGTGTCACTTTCACTGCGGGTACAGAAATCCAGACAAAAGTCCTCCCCCGTCTACTCAGGACACAGGCTAACTGAGGTGGGGGTGATAGTACATCCTTTTGCTATTTTCTGCATGAATGGGTTTGTCATTCTTATCACCATAAGATTGACTAAACTTCTAGGCCATGGGATTCCATAGTGAGAGCATTCCCTGCAGTTCAAGTCCTTTGGAGCAAAAATTGAAAAAGCCAGGAAAAAAATTAAGCTGAATGAAAATTCAATCTGCACTTGTGATTATGACATTTCAGTGAGAATTCAGATGAGAGGGAACTTCCTTTTTCTCTCTGTGCTCCAAAGACTGCTCTCTATTGCTAGGCAAAAGGAGCCTGTGATCACTTTGGACACAGCTGAATCTGTAGGCTCAGCTCTGCCTGTGCCAGCCCAGTAGGAATGGAGACTGCTCTTCAGAGGAGGGTTTGTTGGTTAGAGTGTGCTATGCAGTAGCTGAGACCATGGTTCCTTCAGTCCTTTTTAGAGGAGGTTTTTATTTCTGGAATGGGCCTTCGCTTCCCACAGGCCTCAGAGATGTCGACACCTTTGCAACCAGATGTTTGATGATAAATGTTTGAGGCACAGCAAAATGCAGACATTACATTAAATACCAAAACTAGTTGTTCACACATCTTACTCTCAGGAGTCACAATCAGAAATGGGATTGGAGCAGTTGAGAACTTTGGTCCCACCCACACTTTTTTTCCTCTGCTATTCTAGGTCTTCTTAATGAGACTGTTCTATAGATAAAGATTGAAAAAGCTTTTCTGGCATGATGTATGTGAGCAACATTTTGAGCTGTCTCACTGTAACTTGGCTTTCTACCTTGGCTGTTCCTACATCAGATATTTTCTTAATTTCCTTTGGTAGAGATGGTGGAAGGTCTGTACTGTACATAATGAAATGCTTCTGCCAATGCCAGCAAGAATGTGAGCACGCCACCATAAGCCAGCACCATGGCCATAAAGACACTGTAACCATCTGTACTGCTCCTGCAGTTCTGCAGGTGGCATGGTGGCAATGTGCTCAAATAGCTTCTCATGTATAGCAGAGGTAGGAGATACTTCCTTGAGTCAAAGCTTTGATTTTTCCTTTTAGCCCCCTCCAAAGACTTGTGCTTGACTGAGGGCAGTTCTAAGTCAGGATTTATCTAACAGGGAGGTCAAGATGGCAAATAAGAAGGCAATTATAACAACGATGCAAACGTTAGCCAGAAAGCCATCAGATCATAAATCGAATACATAACGTGCACATTAGTCTTCCCTCTAATCTACTCACTGTGGAAAAGAATTATCCAGTGCCTTTTCTGAAAGAATGAGTGCAGAGACTAATTAGCTGTTGTAGTGTGTAACCACTCACACATGGTGGAAAAATTATTTCATCTTACCAAGTAAAATATTCTGCATTTGCTTCATAGTACTGTTATGTGATGTATTCTCCATGATAAAGGTAGAAATTGTACAATAAATTTGCTTTGTGCAACCTTGTAACATTTCTCCTTTGTCTTCACCTTCAAATTTAATGTTCTAATTAGTAGAAAACAGGTACAGAAAAGCACAAACCTTGCAATGCTGAACAGTGCCTTTGACTTTGATCAGATTATGAGCTTCAAGAACACATGTAGGACCTTCACAAATCCAATTATACAGTTTATGCCAAGAGGAAAAATTTGTTCTCAGCACAACCCTTGCAGTCATGAATTCTGACATGAACCATAAATCTATTCTGTATTAACTCTAATTCTGGTTAATTTAACAGAGAATAACATCTCATTTATGAAGAATATGTTAGATATTTTTAATTACTTTTTATCCATATAAGCGCTTTTCCTTGTTTTTCTGACAGAATGAGATGGAAGGTTTATTATTTAATTCAGCTTGTAATTAAATTTCTTCTCCTGATTCTAAATTGTTTACTTCTGTTTCTTCAGTGGAAGGTCCTTTTCTTCTTGTCTTGTGGAAACTAAATGGGTGACACTTGGCTGACCCTCTGACACTGACTGTTATAGGGTTTTTCTGTTTGCTCTGATATTTTTGAGTTAGGGCATGTCTAGTGGCCAAAGGAAAAAAAAAAAAACATTGCAAAAAGCTGTTAGATACTGCCAAATAATTATGTCCCTGAAGGGTCGTAACCCTGTCAGCCTTGGTCTGATCTTGAGCTAAGGAGCCTTGCTCCAAGGGCTAATGAGATTAGGTGTTGCAGCCTATTGACATGGGATTCCAGATCCAACCTAATATTTTATTTACAGTTCTGGGACATCTCCCATGAGTGAATGAGCTTTGAGTTCCACCATTACAGTGCAATTCACCAGTATACAGAGGAGAATTACTCTCTTCCATGTGTAGGACCTCTTCCATGTGTAGGTGCCTTCTGCACCCGAGGTCTTGCTGCTCAAGTTCATTTGTCTTTTTTGCTTCATATTTGGCTTAGCTAATACTTGTTGGTTGGCTCAGCAAGTGACAGCTACACACATCTGTCTGCTTCTGGATGCCAGTCAGAGGACATCCTGTTGAAGTGCTCAGTGAAGATCTCGAAGCTGTGTGCAGATAGGGGCAGCCCTATCCTCACTGGCCATGTGGAGTGTCCTCAGAGAGCACAGGATGGACATGTTGGGCAGTGACAGGACAGTGAATATGCCACCACTGCCCTTGGAGTAAAGCTGCCAGAAGCTGATTGCTGCACACTCCCTACTGCAAGGGGAGAATTTGAAATCAAAGATTTTCTCTCCTCTTTTGGGAAGAAGTTGAAATACAAAGATTTTCAGCATTGGCCCCTTCCTGTCCTCTGCCTTCTACAGTGGCACTACACAAGACAAGACACAAACACTTAGTCTGGTTGCAAAATGATGTTTATCTGGGATAATTTTGTTTGGTTCAGTACCAGTCAGTGCCATGGTGCTGTAACTATGCTGCAGAGACTGTGCTGCTCTCAAACCCAGCTTGCTTTCTTGACCTTCCTCAGGTCAATCTGTGCTGCTCTTTGGCCTGCTCTTGTCCAGTACAAAAAGTGTAAACAGTCCTGGGAGATCCCAGAACCTCCACAACCCTGCTAAATTGTTTCTATCACTAGGCTGCTCTCACTTTCTGCTTGGTCTTTCTATGGGATTATTAGCCTGCAGCAGAGAAGGGAAGGAAGGGAGGTTTAACAAGATCTTTGTGTTGATGTGAGAGGATTCTTGCTGGGAACTGAGACCTTAGGTCCTTCAGATTGTATCTTATGATCTGGAGCAATGTCTTATCCTTTAATTGACCCAGCAGCTGTGTACTTTCCAAGTCTATATGCAAGTTAAAGGATGCCAAAGCAAAGCACAAGAGAATGGATTTAGTCATCAAGAAACTGAAACAAATGAATTTTCAGGTGCCTTTGGAAGGGACAGGTTTTTTTCTGAGGCTTTAGCATTTACACTACCAATTTAGGCAGACTAAACTCACTGCAGTGTGTCTGCTTGTGCAGCTCTTGATCTGTCCTGTCAGACAAATGAGCTTTGTGGATTGCCCTACATGATCTCAAAAACTTACTTGGAGGGAGTGTGACCCCCACCTCTTGAATTGCCTTGTTGGTTAAAGGCTTTACAATGCCTGTTTTGGAAGTGCTGTACTGAAGCTGAAATCCTAGAGGCCTCATAGTTCTCAGAGAGAAGAATATTTGTAACTACAAATACTAAAAAAAAAAAAACAAAAAAACAAAAAAAACCCAAAAAAAAACACCAAAAAAAAAAAAAAAAACCCAAAAAACCCAAAAAAACCAACCAACCAAAAAAACACCGAGGAAAGCAAAAAAGATAGCAAAATACTAATGTTTTGCTCCAACTTAAGCAATACCTCAGCGTTAAAACTAGGGATATTTCTTAGTGCTAGTTATGCTACTATTAGATAAGAAATCAATCAGCCTACATTTGGCCCAGGTTTATCAGCAGTAGTTACTGGATAATCAGTTCAAACATTACCTTGTTAGTAAGCAGAAATATTCTCTTCACCCTCTAGTGCATTCTAAGCCAGATACTACTCAGATAATACTTAACACTTTGAAATATTTTATTGACATGAAAAGAAGATTTTTATTGTTTACCTGCAAGCAGGTGCTGCATTCTGGTTTTTCCCAAAAACTTAAGGTAATAAATTATATTTCAGCACAATTTAACTAGTACAGAACTGACCTTGAAATATTTTCTGTGTTTATTTTCGTTGATCTTCTGTATTATTCACCAGCAGAGTATTTGTCCTAAAGAGGACTTCAGACAGATTTTAAGATTCGAATAATACCTCTCAGAAGCCTTATTTTCCTGCAAAGATGGGTTCTTTCAGCCTTATTCACACTGTGTATCACAAGTAAGAACGTGGCCCTCAGCTATGGGCACAAGCAGAAATGTTTAAAATTGTCCAACTGGAGAAGTTTCATTCAGCCATAATGTTGTGTATTTGCCTTTAGAAACTCCATACAATTGTTACAAAACCAACAGAAATTGTCTGTTTAAATAAACACTTTAAAAAACAGAATGGATGACTAATGTTATACATAAATTTCAGCACCTTCTCATCTGCCCTGGTGTATAAACACCTGACTTTCTGCAATGGCATAAAATATATTTTAATAATAGTAGAGAATGTTTTTCATCTATTTAAAATTTCAGGTTAAGTAACAGGTTATCTTAACATATGGCCAGTATATGTCATAACTGCTTTAGCTTAACACTTCTGATTTATGTCTGGCTTAAACCAGAACACAAAAAGTTTATACAGCAGTCTTTTGAACAAGTAAAACATTCAGTAAAAGTGATGTCAGCAGGACGGGTGAAACTCAAGTCTGTTTCTATTTTGTGTGTTGTTTATTAGGCTGCCTGTACTGACTGGAAAATTCATTGACAATTAACTTTATTTTCTGCCCTTGCACCTCAGCACCAAGTGTGGGCTGTGTGGCAGAGTGAGATGTTGCTTCTTACATGGTCTGTCCTATACACATTAAATAAAGTTACTGTTTCTAATGCTGGTACTTCTGATTGTTTTTACATTTTGTATGTTTAATATGATTTTGTGGAGTTTGGTTTTCATAGCCTTGAGCTGTTGGAGCAAGAGTAGATAACTTGCAGCAGTGAACACTCTACAGAAAATGGTTAATTTGTAGTTTTAGTATCTTCTCCCAATTACAACATCATTTGTCTGTTACAACAGTTTGTCTGCTAGGAGCTGCATAATGTGCATGCAAGATATTTGCCCAGGAGTTCTGGGAATCTGTAGCTTGTGCTTCAACCAGACAGTCTGATCTCCCACCCAGAAGAACAAAATCCACTCTTGTCCCTAGGCATGCCTTCCAAGCATGAAAAATCACATATGCAAAGACATGTTGGAAATGTGGCGGACCTAGATACGCTTTTTGGGTTACTAGTTATTTAGGTAGATAACAAAACTTCTGGTTGCAACATTACCTTTCCTCTTTTTATTTACTCTTTGACCTAAGGTCTGTTTGCTACAGGGAAAGCTACCTGAAGCCAATTTTTCTATACATGGGGCTTTTATCTGGCAAACACTACAGCAGCAGAGCTGAACTACCTGACTTTCTGTAAGTGAACAGTCTGCAGAGGAACTGGTTATTTTAAATGGAAGAGGTGAGCCAGTGCTTCACTGGACTGTGACCAGGACACTTGAAGCATTACAGATCTCAGCCCCTCTTCTCTTTAGTTTGATATTTTGTCAAATTCAAAAACATGTCAGCTGTGCAGCAGGCTTGTACTACAATCAAATTGCTACATAAGAAGCAACCAATAGCTGTCTTGTATCTTCATGAGAGTTTTTTCAGAACTGATTGAGATCTTCATGTGGAAACATGCCTAAATTTCAAATGAGATTCTAAACAAAAAAAATTCCATGTTCTTTTGACCACTTGTGTCATCTTAGACATATTATGATTACTTTGTTTTTAGAAGTGGAGAAAAAAAGCCTTTCTGATAGCAAAACTTACTCTCCTATTTTTAAAAATATATACTAACATAACTGTCTGTGGTATTTTTTATTTGGAAAAATGCTACCAACCGGAATGCCCTGAAGTGTTGGGGTTCTTTGCTAGCACAGTGCTTGGAATGCAGCCACCTCTTAATCACATTGCATGACTGTAGGTGGGAAAACCTGAAAACAAGTGAAACTTGAAATAAGCCATGCATACTTGTTTTGGAATATCAAGAGAGTAAGGAGGGTTGTAAGTCCTCAAACTATGTATTTTTGCAGTCATCTACTTTTATTTTCCATCATAAATCAAGAAGATTTGAAAAAAAATCTAGGAAAAAATATCTCTGTGGCTAGGAAAACATGCTAGAAGTGAGACAAAAATCTGGAACAATTCTTCCAATTCTATTATTCAAAACCTCTGACTTTTGCTTAGGTTTCATTTCAAAACTTGTTAATGAATACGAGTAGAGGAGGAGCTAATACTTTTCTCTGATTTACCAAGCAGAAACTTGCAGATAGATACTATACTCTTAAGGCTGGCAAATGAGATTGGACTTTTGGCATCTCTTTTTCACATGCTTGCCAAGCTGGACAGCTTCCTACATAACTGTTGCCTTATTTGGAAAACGCTTAAACTATTTCTTGGAAAGTGTTTGAAGGTCAGGCAGAGGGGTTTTTTCTATGTTTTACAGTATTTAATATTACATAAGAAGGTTGTGTCCTACTTCTCATAGAGATCTGACTAAAGACTACTGATATGATGGAGACATGTTTCCCGACACAATAGAAACCCTTTTGAAGATAGCGAAAGGCAGTAATACCTACATGTCCTTCTACCTGCTACACATCCATATTTACACTTAGGAAATAGGCACTCTAGAATTGTCTTTTAAATCTCCCAAATATTTATGCGCTGCACAAATTTTGTGGCTCGAATGAGGGCTCTGATAGTTTTGGAATCATCCTACTCTGTGGCAGAAATCCTTAAGAGGTCTCTTCTTTTGAGACACCTCAGAGGTCCTCAAAAGGTGACAGAAAATTATGGTAGAGGCTGTGAAGATATTGCATGAGGGAGTAACAGGAGGCTGAGAGTTAAAGCACAAATCATAACTGGCCAGCAGAATAGGAAGTACATATACCAGATGTAAAAGTCCCATATGTGGTAAAAACACAGGAGAAAAACGAGGGAAATGTCAAAAGTTCTCACAACTCCTAGAAGAACATAAACAGAGAGAAAGGGAAAAAGAATGGGAAAAAAAAAAAAAAAAAGAGGAATTGCTCCACTTTTGTCTTCCTCCACTAAAGAAGACAACACTGCTCTTTAATCACATCAAGTTCCCCTCAAACTAAAAAGATAAGAAGGGCTGTTTTTGTCTTGCTAGTCAGCATATTTTGCCTGTGTGAAGTATCTCTATTATCTCACTGTATAATGTAAATTTCGCCCCTACAGAGCCCTGTGTGCATGTGCGTGTACACATGTGCGTGTGCATGCATGTGTGCGTGTGTATGTCCCACCCCAGCCTGCCCACACAACAAAGTGATTGATCCACAGCACTGAGCCAAATTTAAGCTCAGAGGCAAAAACCCACTTAAATTAATTTGAGAAATTCAAACCTTCTCTCCACTCTCTCCCACAGCTTCTTTGATTTCCTTTTAAACATCTCAGACTGTCAAAACATGAATGCATGTATGCATTTATGCACATGAATAGTCCCAGCAAAGGTAAGGGAACCGGGTTCTGCCTACTCTCCCATTAGCACATTTGATGGAAGACAAACCTCTCCTTTCCTCTGCACTTCTGTTCTTGCCTTACCTGACCACTGGATTTGTTCTTTGCTGGCTGCTTTCTGTCCCACGCATTTATGCATTGCATAGAAGAGTGCAGTAACAACCCAGTTAATTATAATTAATTGAATTGCAAGAAAAATGTGTGATTCAAAGAGCAGTGGCCCTGCTGTATATCAAAAGAACAAAATAAAATAAGGAATAAAAAGTGCTAGGGTAGGTATTGGTATTTCTTTTATGTTTTCTCTTTTAAGGTTAGGGTTGTTCTGGTTTCCTTCAGCATAGACTTAGATCTCTGGGTGGACAAGAAACTATTTACACAACAGTGTCTGGATACTGTGGTATTCTTAGGTTTTGGCAAAATGTCTCCAAATTGTTTGAAAATATTAGTTTAAGAGATGCTGAGATTTGAATTGAAAACAGAGACATAATAGTTAGAAAAGTACCAACTTGAATTTTTGAGTATTCTGGCAAAAAACCCAAAAACCAAAAAAAAAACAACAACAACAACAAAAAAAAAAAAAAAAAAAAAAAAAAAAAAAAAAAAAACCAAAAAAAAAAAAAAACAGAACCAAAAAGCCCTCTTTAGTTCACTTTATGGCTTTGAGAAGGTACTCTGTGCTTGCACACTGACTGCTCTCCAACATCACCACAGTGCCACAGAATTACGGTGCTGCTGTTCTGAGGCTGTCCCAATAATTTCACTTTATGTTTATCTATGGTAGAAGTTTAAAGCAGGTTTTGCCTTTCTCTGAACTCACACTGGAAAGGCAGTTGATAAACTGCCTAAAGTCTGTGGGCAAAAGCCCAGGTTGCCACATTAACTCCAAATTATCTCCCTGGCAGTCTATAAACATTGTTGCAGTATTATGTCATGGTGTGCCTCAGTTTCCCCAGTCCCTCCCCTGAAGTTTTCTTCCCCAGGTGGTGTGTCAATCACCACCTCTCCTTTCCCCCACCCTTGACCCCTACTGGGCACTCTATCAGCCCAGAAATGCCAGGGGAGCATCGAGCGATTGGCAGGTTCAAAGGATGCTCTCCACCCCCTGGGGGGCCATTGGCCCACCCAGGTGTCCCTCTCACCTGAGACCCCCTCCCCTCATACCTGGTTGGTGCTCCCTGGGTCCCCTCCCCTGCCCCTCTCCCCAGGTAAAAGGGCAAGCAGACCACAGGGTCGAGAGTTCTGTTGGAGTTGTTGCAGGATTCAGAGGCCACGCGGCCCAGAATAAAAAACTCTGGATTAAAAACTCTCCATCAGGACCCACTCCTTTCTTCACCTCGCCTTAAATGAACCTCCAGCTCAGGAAGGCCTGAGGAGTGACCCCTCAAAGCAAGCTCCAGCCCGCAAACCCTGGAGCTCGAGGCATGCCCGGACTTGTCCCCACGTGCTCAGCTGCAGGCACAGGTACTGAATAGCGTCTCTGGGCAGAAAACACCACAGGTGCCGCTGTTTGGTCAGCAGCTGGGTCCAGACAGACCACGGCAGTCCCGTCTGTAATATTGGTAAAATCCAATAAAACATGATCTTCAATCTAGTGGAACAGTATCATCAGATTTGTGCTTGTCAGTTGAAGATGGCTTCCCTCATCTTCTTAAAATTGTCTTTACTAACAGTGGTGTAGGGGAGATGTGAGTGAGCATAAATATAGAGGCAATGTGTAGCACAGACATTCAGTTAAAAAATAATTAATTTGTGCGAATCACCCCCTGGGAAAATTATTGCTTTTTGAAGTATGCAGGCCAGGCCTTGTGAATGACACAATCTGATAAATTGCCACATATGCCATATATTATGGCCTTGCTTCAGAAGCTCCCCAGAGGCAAGTTATGTGAAACGGACCAATTTAGGACTGGATGAGTTTCTCTCTTTCCAGTTCTTCATGAGTTCTCAGCAGACTCAAAATTATTTGCAGAAGAGAGTCAAATTTGGTAGTGGCCTTAGAATAAAAGCACTCCCACAAACACAACTAGGGAGCAAGAACCTATTATGCAATAAATTACACGAGTTCTAATTGACGTTTGTCTTTGCAATCTTGCTGAACAATTGCACATTTAGTCTGAGATAGCCTTAAACACCAGGCTAATCATATTCCTAGGATGAACAGCATGCAGAAGTTAAAGAAAAATCTGTTAGAAATTCAGGACAGATCTACTCCCTCCATACCTTGCTCACTTTCTCTCTCAAATGTCTGTCTTGCAGACTCTTTCAATCTTCACACTATTCTCTGTAAACACACTGGCATTGAACAAAGTGAGGCAAATAATCTATTAATTGCAGAAATGAAAATAATATTCATTTTGTCCTTTGCTGTGACCTGGGTGTAATTGTTGGGAAAACGTGAATCTGAGAGGTTCTAAACAGATGTTGGCTACAACAGTGTACAAAGTGATCTAAGTTGCAGGTGAAGGAAACCAGTCAGACATTCTTTCAGGTCTTGTTAGTTCAGAATTATTTCAAAGAATTGTACTAAACCCCAATACATTATTACTATCTATTACAAAGGAAATACCAGATGGAATGTTTCTCTTATAACCTTATTTTGTATTCCAGACTGTTGGGGTAAAATACCTTCAGGCTATTGGAGCATTCATGAAGTTGAACCATATGAGAATTTAGAGAATTGCCTTCATAATTTCACATTGTTTTTGTAACAATTCATTCATATTGCTGCAGAAGCCAGTAAGTTTAGTTTGATGTTAACGTGCAGGTGTTAAATCAGATCTGAGGCCTAATCAGTTGAGTTACCCATCTCTCAGAGTGCCCAGATGCAGAAGCATTTGATAGCTGAAAAGCCTACTGGAAGAAAGAAAATTTTTGTGCTACATTAGGTCTTTCCTTTTATCTCCAATAGCAAAGTAGCTGAACTCATGGAGTTAAAATTTAAAGAGAGACTGTTTGATGGTTGTCCTCTTATCTGTATGAAAGTTACCACTGTAAACCTTCCTAATGTCTTGGCTTCACTTCTGAAAAAGAGTGTGTACGAAGCTTTTTTTAATGAAATTTAGTAACACAGTAACAGCTGTGCTCATTCAAAATGAGGAAAAATATACAAAATAATCTAAGCACTACAAAATTCGCAAAATGGTGAAAAGTGAAGTAATTGACATAAATTCCTGTCATGTAAAGCACAAGTCAAATTTTCCTTAGAGGTAGTTTGCAAAAAAAAAAAAAAAAAACCAAAATAACAAAAAAAAACCCCAAAAAACAAACAATTCTTTATTTCTTAACTAGTATAAAGTATTTCATTTCACTGTACAATTGTACATTTGACTGTACAATTTCACATCTATTGACTGTCTAGTTCTGACAAACCCCACAAACTTACTATGGTATCAATCCTTAAGATTAAGCAAGTGTGAGTCCCAGAAACAACTTTTTATTTCTATATTCAATACAATGAATTTTTGCCTTTTAAAGGTACATGAAGTACATCATAATACTCCCGAGAATAATGATGTTAAGCAGATGATGTGCCAGAGTTAATGGGCAGAATACTGGTGTTACAGACACACTTCTGAGGGCAGACCTAATGGTAACATGAAATCAAAACTAGCTTTTGGACCGATAATTATCCTGGTGGTTGTGTACCTAGACAAAGCTTCAGGCAGTTTGGATGCTACCAGATGAGCCCAGAAAAACAGCCTTCAGCCTGTGAAGTGTCATGTTGTGTGTTAGGAGCAGGTTTGCAGGTATAAATCTGCTCCTGTATATCTTCCTCAAGGGGAATGCTACAATAGGCAGCTTGTTCAGCAGTTTATGTCCAGCCTGTGCTACCCGGCAGATTTAGAGAAAGGTGAAGGTTATTTCCGAGAGTCAAGTAGATTAGACCTCTAGCTTCAGCAGAAGCAATAGTTTTTATGCATAAATTGCATGTGTCTGGATTTTCAGTGTCTAAAGTTTGGTGTAGTACAGGTTTTGGCAGCTGGTGGGGACAACCCAAGCTGTCCATGGGACCCCCTCAGCAGACTCACAGCAGAAAACTCTATACAGGGATCCATCCACTGGGGTCATAAACACCCAGCCCTTGCCCAGGTAGCCCCTGCCCATGTCAGTAGCCCAAGCTACTGCATTGCCTCATGAGGCAGAAATAATCAGAAATACATTAAAATCTGGCTTTCTCTCAGCACCTATGTAAGCTGGTGGGAGCAGGGTGGTCTATTGGGCACTTAGAGCAGATGACCTTGTTCTGCTCAATCCAGCACCATGAGCTGCAGTTGGGTCCATGCTCATCTCTCTTGGAAGCAGCACCTGATGGTCCTGGCTGGACGGTGAAGGTGGGGAACTGCCTGCTCTTCTTGGCACCACATCAGTGGGATGAATGATTTGAGGGGGAAAACTAATGTGTTGAGTAGGTGTCTTAAAAGAAACCAATATCCTTGGTTTTAATTGTTTTCTTAAGGCAGTAAGATAAAGTGAAAATTTAAAATAATTTTTGAAACAACATAAATATAGGTGGTAGAAATAATAGAAACTTTATGAAGTGAAACTTGTGTTTCATTTAGTGTTTGTCTTCCTCCTTACATTTCCTGTGGTAGGTGCATCATATATTCAATTAAAGCATAGGGTCATTAGGCCAGGGGCTACTGTCTGCAACTGCTGCTTCTGCTGGTTATTAGATTACATGCAGCCATGAAACCAGTAGTTTTAGCACAGCCTCATCAGAGTGTGACAAGAAGGCAGTCAAGGTTCAGAGTTTTATGTATTGGTCTGTTTACACCCACGGAAACCAGCACACTTAAGTATACATTAAATGTTTTAAGTGGAGTACAAAAAGAGAAAGGATAAAAATACTGGAAGTATAAAACACTGAAGTCTTTGGTTTATTAACATGATGTTGCATTCCTCATTTAGGTATTGGGAGATTGCTATTGCAACCAGCCTGCAAGACCTGTTTCGAGTCAACAAAGAGTGATAGGCAAAGGGGAGTAGGCACCAAAGGCAGCACCTTTTGGGGGGCAGGACATTTCCACCAGATCCAGAGGAAAAGCAGCACCACCCTCAGAACAGCTTTACATATCTCCCCCTGGCCAAGCTTGCCTGGAAAGGTCTCTAAGATCTTCAGCCGTCTTCAGCAGTATGACCTACCTGCATGGATGTGAAGTTTTTAACAGCTTAGAAAAAATTGTGCAGTTTTCTAAGATGCCCTGCAGCAGAGGCCAAGCTGTTAGGAGACCACTTTCAAACATTAAACCTAATACTTCCTATCAGGATTTAGGCTCTTTGCATCCTCCCCTGACTCTCATGGACCAAGAAACAAAATTTTTCCTCTGCCCCTTTGCAGCTGCTTTTCCTTGTTGTGCATCCAACATGTTAAGCAGTCTGGTTTCATGCAGTCTTTCCTTGCTGAGCATGTTTTCTAGACCTTTGGCTACTCTCCTGGGCATCCTCCAGCTTCTCCTCATCTTGCAGGAAGTGCCTTGCCCAAAACCAGATACACAGCTGTTCATCTGAGGTTTAGCAAATGCTGACAGGAGTGGAATGAGTTCTGCATGAGCCCTGTAGGTTAATGCTTCTGTTTGTATAAGTTGGTAGAGTGTTAAGTTTTCTAGCAACAGCAGCAGATTAACTCCTCCTAGCTACAGATTCATTGTGACCCCCCAGATAGTTTTCCACAGAAGTATTATCCAAAAATTTGGTTGTCTAAGCACTGGGTGACATTGCCCTCCTCTTGAGTAACGCTCTCTTAAAAAGAAAAAAATATCAGTTTGTCATGAAAATTTCAAATGTTCCTGGTTTTCAGCACTGGCACTGACCGTACTTTTACCTCAGTCCCTGAATTTCAGTTGGATTTCTTCCTAGTTTAATATCCTAGTTGCTGGAAATATTGATTTGGAAAAAAGATAAGGACTTAATTCACAGCTGTTTTTGTAGTATGGCTGGGCACTTTTCTGGTATGTTTCTGCCGTTTTTTCCCCCACACAAATGTATTTCATCCAGTCTTGGTTTGCCTAATTGATTTATAAACAGATCGCGTCAGTCAATATCAAAAACATAATGAAAGACAAGATTTATGGCTTCTATTGTTTATTCACAAGCCTTTAACCTCATTATAACTTTCCATAAAGGAAATGGGATTGGTTGGATGCAATTTTGTTCTCATCAAATCCTTGCTGACTGCTAAAAAACCAATAATAGTTTTGTTTCAAACTTTGAAACCTTTGGTATTTTGTCTTAAAACCTTTGTGATCAATTAATTTAATTGGCTAAGGCCAACTTCTCTTATCTTGAACAGATGAAATTACAGGCCTATGCATAATACCCCATAGTGTAGAGAAGGATTAGGAAATTTCTGTTGCAAGGTATTGCTAATTCTAGAGGAGAATGAGAATGAGAATATCCAAATGATTTTAAGGAATATATTCCTAGGCATAGGATAAAATAATGGCCAAAACCCATACGTTATGATCAGCAATGAGTAGATCCTTATGGCCTTAGCAAGCAACTCATCCAAGGTGAATTACAAGAGCTTAGAAAAGTTTGGTTACATTAGTCAGTGTAATTTGAGTTGTGAATATCAACAGTGACTATTGTTATTAAAAGGTACGATAGGATTTTTGGAAAGCCATGAGTAACTTAAACTTACATCAGGAGTGGACTCAACTAGACAATAAAACCCCAAATGGATACAGCAAAGATGTAAATGTTCCTCACAAGTAAATCAGAGCTGAACATACAGGGATAAGCAACAACTATTGTTAAGCCGAAATAATGTTGCCGCTAGAGTACAGGAATATAGCTGAGGGAAAGTCTGTGTGTTGAGTCAGGTTAGCTATAGCAGGTATTTCATATTTGTAGAGTCCTGAAGTGTCAGCAATCTGTCATTTGAGCCAGTGTAGTAATAGTGTTTAGAAAGAAATAATGACAACCATTGCATGTAAGTTTCATACTTCTGTGTATTTCCATGCTTTTAGTATTTCAAAGTGACTGGGTTGTCCCTACAGCACTGCTGGGAAGGAAGAAGGTTGTGTTTTATAGAGGAGTTCTGATGAAAATGGTCAAGGAAGTGGGAGTAGGTTACACAACTGGAGCGCCAAAAGTACGCTCTAACATGGAACCCATAGTTGGTTTCTTTTGTTTTTCTCTAGTTGTTGTTGGTATGGTTGGTTGTTTTGGGATTTTTTTAAATCTGACACAGAGTGACTTGTAGTAATTGGCATAAGAAATCAGTGAACATGACTGGTTTCTCATATTTTTTTAGTGTCACCCTCTGGTCTTTGGGCTATTTTTAATGCACACTTTTAACCTGCCCTCAGGGATTTCTGCACTGTCTCACATTCCAAAACCTAATCATCAGTATTATTTTCTCTTACACCTCCAAAAAGAAGCCAGGAATATCTTAAAGTCACTCTGTCAAAAGCAACTGGTGTATCAGGAGCTGCGGCTTAGAAGATATCACCTCTTTTAAGGACTGCAGCTGTTCCTATGGGAGCCTCCTGCTGCTCCAGAGCTTCCTGCCGTGCATCTTCCTGGCTCTCCTGCATCCAGCAGCACAGGCGTGCTGGCCCTGGGGAGAAGGCTTTTCTGGTGCAGACATTAACCTTTCTCCCTCAGGGATTTCAGCTCTCCTTTTACAACTGCTTGCTTTTATTAAAGTCAGCGTTTTGTGAGTGCTCAGAGAGTGCTGTGTGGTATCAAGTTGAGACACACAGCACATTCACTGTTAGATTTTCTCTCCAGTTTTTCTTATGATTGCCAGGGAACCAGCAGTAAATCAAGAAAATAGCACAGCGCAGGACATCCATGACTGTTCAGACTGGCAATGTGAGATGTATACTCCTGCAAATGTTGTGGTCCAAGACATTGGTATATGCATTTCTGTTTCCTGGCAGGAAAAAAAATATTTTAGCAACTAGTAAAAGACAAGCAAGTCATGAGCACTGGATAAAGTAGTTTCTCTGATCTACTACTGCTTTCTTTTTATTTGTTTTCTTTTCAGTAGCACCCACATATCACTGTGGAAACATGAATGAAACAAAAAATCAGTCAGTGGCACAGGCTTGGCATGAAGTAGTGTACTTTGAGGAAATACTAGTTGAGACCTGCCAGCTCAAAGGCGAGTGGTGAAGTCCCAATTAGCCATGAACACACACCTCCAAAAGGCTGTAAGGATCTGATTGCTGCCCAGAGACAGTTCTCGGGCTCAAAGAAAAGACACCTACTCTGGCCTTGAGTTACTTTGACACACTGACATACTGAGGGCCCAGCATGCTAGTTTGTGCCCTCTAAGATGCCAAACTAGACAAATGCATCTGTTCCATGGTACAGGAGTTGCTTTGTAGTGCATAGGAAGCGGGGAGATGTGCTATTCACTTATCTGCCGACTCCCAGGGGGACAGCAGCTATTCCTGTCCTACTCCTTTGCTTCCTGCCTGTACTGTAAAAGCAACCTCCTGGCTCAGAAATAGGCAACATGAGGCCCTTAATCTGCTTTCCTCTTACACACTGAATTTGCATAATCTGCAAGAGAGCTAGACCAAATCTGGTTATTTATAATCCAGCAAAACTTGGGTCTGTTGTCTCCATCGCTCCAGAGGGGGTTTCCTGAAATGCTGGAGAGTGTGATGTTCACCAGCCTAGTTCTGGCAGTTTGCTTTAAAAATATTGGTGCTAAAATTATCTACATAAAATGTACCAATATGACCTAATTTAAATATTTATTACGTTTTCAGATATACCTACCGCTCTGAGTATAGATAGTTTTGTTCATTATAGAGTCAGAAACTCTTACGTAGGTTAACAGTACTAAAAAGAGATGCTCTTAAATTATCATTTCTGCCTATCCCTTATGGTTTGTTATTGCTGTGAAGGCTCTGGAGAACTATTTCTCTTGGTTTTGCATGATATTCCTAATATAACACATTACATAATGTTTTCTAGGTTTCAAGACTTTAAGGTTAACCAGAAAACATTATGTTCTTCTCCAAAGGGAGAAAAATAAAGGACGTGGGTAATTATTCTCTCAGCCTTCAAAAATCCATTTCCTCAACAGCGCTCTGTCCTCTCAAAAGAGAGTTTATGCTTATGGGGATGGTTTGCTGATGGGCTGTGCGGGAACAGGTTCAGTACTTCGTGTGTGATTCCAAGAAGCACAAGAAGCTCAGCTTTCTGAAGTGGGTCCACCTGTACCACTCTGAAATAAACACAAAGTCATATGGTTTTCAGAAGTAGGAACAAACCTTGTCTTACCTGCCACTGGACAGAACATTACTGCACTAACCACAAACAAGATGTTTGTTCCATCACAATATGTAATTTGAATTGCTGTTCACATTTCTGATATGAGTGTTTACACAACCAGTTTGTGGGGGCACAAAATAAAAGTGTATTGGCTTTGCAGTACAGAAATTAATGCAAGAGAAGAGAGTTGTGTGCAACTTGTGCCTTCCTTATGGCCCAGCAGGACAAGACCTGTTCTTGATGCCAGTCCCAGGTTGTCTTTACCTTTCAAGAATGTTAGAGCAATGCAGAGCCCATTAGAGCATCTGGAGAAATCTGAGTTTTCAGGGATCCTATGTTCTGAATCCTTTCTGATGCCTATAATGCCTAAATCAGTACAGAATTATTCACTCCCCAAAAATTGCCTTATAGCCGAGTGTTGTTTAGACAGGTCCTAAATCTTCCCAGTAGAAAGTGAGCTCTGGCTTAAGTCACTCCTCCATATCAGAGTAGTTCAGTCCATCAGGAGGAAACATCACAACGTGATCACCTTGATAATAAAGGAAACCCATCCACAATTAGAGTGGTGGACTTAAAATGCATGGAGAGTTTCAGTAGCAGCCAAGCACCCCTGAAAGAAAGGAGAGAAAACCTGAGGCCTACCTTTCAGCACCCCAGGGTGGGTAGAAAGCAGGGGTGGTGTGCATGGCAAAGCCCCACCTGAGGGAGATTTGCCTACCCCAAGCAGAGTTATGCCCTTTTGCTCAAACTCTGCCTGTCTGTAAGACAATGTCAGTGACCCTGTCTGGGCTGTAAGAGCTGAGGGCTGCAGTTCTCTTTACCCAGCTGGAATGTCTGCCTCACAAGTTCATCAAAAGTTTTGGGTCATCCCCATGAACCCGGTTTTGATCTTGTTTATTCAGTGGTAATTCCAGTGGAATAGCTTAGCATTTACCACTGTGTGAGATCAGATGGGTGGTTTACTGTTTCAAAATCCCTGGGTTTGGCATGTGATTTAGGCACACGGTGTCCTTGGATTCTCTTTCTACTGAATATTAGAAATTAGGATAGATACCACTTATCATAGAAAAGACTTTGATCAAGATACCTCTTTTCTATCAGAGGGGGTAATTCCTTACTTTCCAGGTCTTTTACCATCTTGCTTTCCAGGACTGGAGTAATCCATCCCCCTCTTTATCTTCAGCAAGCTTCTCCCCAGCCTCTGGTCATGTGTGCTGTATTATCAAAGATTATCAAATACACCTAAGACTGTAAATAGGTTTCTTGACTCACAGCAGATAGGCTTTGGCTTTTCTGGCTGAAACTTGCTTCTTTGTGACCCTTTGTGCAAAGGAAAATGGAGCAGAGACCTGCAGAGAGCACTGGTGGCAAGGTGGGAGGGGGGTGCCCAGCTTTGCACCCTCCTTGCCAGTGTCCCGCTGCTCTCTTCTGGCTTCAGAGGTTCAGATCCTCCAGTGACAGGATAATGCCCAGCAGATGAAACTTGGGGAACAATGCCCAGTTTCTTTCCTCTGCTCTCATGTGTGATTTGCCAGTGCTGTGAGCTTTAACAGTTACAGCAAATTGCTAGTCTGCTAACTTGAGGTTCCCCACTGAAAAGAGCTGCCTCAAATTGCTCATATTGATGTATTTCAGAGTGAAAAGCATGATATGCATCTTTTCTCCCTTTGTTGCTCAAAGTACACTTTTAAATAGTAGCGGTTTTGCACTTTACGTAACAATTTCCTGTCATGGCTAGTTTTCCAAAATCTGACAGGAATGTTTCCTGCTGCTACAGTTAAGTTACTGATAACTTACTGCTGTTTATTTACAAACACAGTGTTCAGGCATCCTTTTTTGTATTCCCTCTCCTTTCTTCTCTCTCTCTCTCTCTCTTTTTTTTTTTTTTTTTTTTTTTTTTTTTTTTTTTTTTTTTGCCCCCCCCAAGC